>NC_141543.1:34336176-34493088 GCF_021556685.1 Rattus norvegicus | reverse complement strand
GGACTTGTGACTAGAGCCTGAAATGGGACACTGAAGCCTTAGCCTCTGTGTTTTTTTTTTCAACAACACATGACTACTATTGTAACTGAGTTATCGGACAGTGTCCAGAGAGCTGGAGAAATACCTAATGTGGAAAAAAAACGCATGCATTTGATGTTAGAAGTGTTCTGTAACTACTGTCTGGAGAAAGCAGGGCATTTTCCTAGCTATAATGAGAGCCATCATGATCTGACTCCTCACTTAACTATTTACCTCAACTGTTACTCCCATCTTAAACTCTAAATGCTGTAAACATAAAGATATAGCGGGACTATCTCAGACCTACCAGCGATATTAATAATGATGTGAGACTTTTTAATATTTTCAAACTTGGGCCTTTCAGCTAAGGCAGTCTCATAGTTACTCTCTAAACCGACTAATCCTGACACCACATCCCATCAGTGGCCAGCTCTACCTCCCTTCTCTGCTCTGGTCTCCCCATTTACCTCTGTGTTTGCTGGCTGAACCTCACACCTCCTATCCCTTTATTCTTCTAGCATCCCTCTAGAGCCTAGAAGAGCCACCCTCCACTTTCTGCCCAGCTAGTGGTTGTCCGATCTTTATTACAGCCAATCAGATACAATTCAACATTGCCTGGGACAAGTGAGGAAGAATGAATATTTACAAAACATGAAACCAGTGATGGGCCATAGAAATAACAATACCAAGAACCTGCAATCATTTAGCTCTCTGCAATTACAGAATTAACAACTGGATGTACATTGACTCACCTTCACACAGTGTACCCCATAAGGAACCACTCCAGATGAGGCCTTGTGTGTTTGTGAATGCTATTATTCTTGTCCCTGGATTACCTTCCTACAGCTGCTCACTCACCTGTCACCCTGTCACACACACAAGGCTTCAAAACTAACTCAGCTCCCTGCTGCCTTGGTCTTCCTCGTGTTATAGACGGGGAAATTGGCCTGGCATCTTCACCCTCTCCTGGTTCCTTGCCCTTTCCTGGGGCTTAACAGCTCTTCCCATGAAGAAGTGAAATCAATTTCTGTGTTCCTCGATTCTAAAGGCAGTGAGGTTTTACAGTTCCGCACAAATGCAGGCACTGGGGGTTTTGTTTTGTTTTTGTTTTGTTTTGTTTTGTCTTGTGTGTGGTAAGGATAGAGTTAGTTCTGGCTTGGTTCATTCTGCTTTACGTGACTGTGGTTCCCTCACTCCGCCGCTCCTTAGGTGGCCTGGTTCTGTGCTGTGCTTTGCAGGGCGATCTTCCCAACTTCTTGCCCCAGACACTGTTTATTCAACCTGTTCAATAACTTTATGAACTATTGAGCAATAATGCTCTAGTAAAAACAAATATCAAATGCACTTTGGGTCTATTGTTAATAAATCCCAACTACTCAAACTCACCAGAGTGGATCCTCTTGTCTGCAGCTAGGACCTCCAGCCCCTATGGAGGAGAAAAGGATGAGAGAACAGGAAGGGGCTGAGGAATGTGAACAAGAGGGAATGCAGCAGCCAGGACAGTAACTGACTGTCCCTTTGCAGATGGGGCTGTCTTTCTAGTACTGCACAGATACCCATGATATAATAAATTGCTAAATTTCTCCGATGTGATAAATTAATTTTTTTTCTTTCAAAAGCCCATATATTTTTACAGGCAGAAAAACCACATAAACCAATTTGTTAGCAGTCGTAGTTTCTGAATAAAGTAATCAAGAGATATTTTCTTTCTGATGAATTTTAATTGTTCAATTATAAGCATGAATGATGAATAAAAATAGATACGCCCAATTTCCTCTGGACCCCTCTCTTACTCCCTAATCTGGGATGGGAATAAGTTTATCAGACACATCATTCCTTGCAAATGGGTTCAAGGTTAAAAAAAAAGCCCACAGTGCTCTAGGAAGGACGTCTCCTTTTATAGAGACGAAAACTACATCTTTAGGAAAATGGCATTACTGAACAAACTTAAGTATTATTTTATTTATTTCCAGAGATGCTTTATATGTATGAGTGCTGACTTGCATGCATGCAGATGTGCCATGTAGGAGCATGTAGGTGTGCGTGTAGGAGCCCATGGATCACAGAAGAGGGCATCGGATTCCCTCGAACTGGGGATAGTGAGGGTTGTGAGCCACTCTCTGCAAGAGTAGCCAGTGCTCTCAGCCACTGAGCCATCTCTCTAGCTGCATTTTATTTTTTTATTTTATTTTATTTTATTTTATTTGTGTGTATATGTCTGTATAATATGTACGGGTGTGCTTGCATGTGTGCAGACTAGTTTGGTGACACCATTCCTGGAACGACATGAATAAAAGTCAACTCAACCAGACAGGGAACTAATAATATGCAAAGTTCAGATACTATCAAAGTTCAACTTGGTGGGCCTCTAAGTTGTATTAGGGTTAGTTATAGGAATGTGGGTAAAGGGTTATTATAGAAACAGAAATGATGAACATTTCTGTTTCACCAAAAGGCCGCCTTAGCATGAGTGACAGCTCATCAAAGCCGGAAGCCTGGAACACATATACACAACTTTCAGGCAGCTTGACGCGTTGGAAATTGTCTGTTTTAGGTAATTTGGGTGGTCTGAGCCTCTCGTAGGCAGCTCTGCTGGTCTCTGCTTCTTCCAGGCAGCTTGACTAGTCTGATCCTTTTCTGTGCAACAGAAGTCCCTACCATTTATATGTGCTTGGGGAGGGAGGGATCTAGCAAATCTGGTCAGTTTCAAAAACTTCCTGAAGCCTTTCGGTTGTTTACTTCCTGAACTTAATAAGCCTCCCTGGAGGATGAAATGTTTCACCTCTTAGAGCACCCTGTATCTTAACAAGTTTTCCCACCAAAATGAATGCTTATCTTGGAGGAAATTGATACACAATGTGAGTGTGAGTGCTTATGCGTGTGTGGGGGAGTATGTGGGAAGCTAGAGGTCCAAGACAGGCATCTTCCTGTTTCTCTCCCCATTACTTTTTGAAACGGTCTACCATTGAGGCCAGAGCTTGCTGATTTTGGATGTACTCATTGGCCATTCTGGAAGTTTATGAGAATCTGCCTGTCACCTCTAAACCTGTGAAAGGGTTACAGGCACTATACCACATGGGCTATATATGCTTTCTAGGCAGGTACAGATACTGGACTGGCCAGCCATCTTCCCAGCCCTTAAGCTTAACTCCTTCTAATGTGTTATCTCCACAAGGAACAAATGCTAGGCAAGAAAGCCACTGAAATCTGCAGCCTTGAAGTTCTGTCTTAACCCCATTTGAACATTTAATAGCAATATGCTCACTGGAGTCAAATGTTTAAAAACTGAACTTTTCTGTGCTGAATCTATACAGATATTTCAAAGTTTAAAATTCAAAAATTCAAAGCACCCAGGTCCCACACATTTCAGATGAAGAACACCCGATCTGCACTCCCAGGCTGGTATGCATCACTTGTGACCTGCACAATTAAGGGCTTTCTGACAGAAGTCACTTTGAAGAGAAAACTTGACAGATAATCAATTAGGGAGATGGAAATTAGGCAGGTGGAGAGGAGGTGGGAAAAGTTTCAGACAGGAGAGTGAACGTCTCAATCCAGAGGGACCAGAGACTGTGGAAGGTCTGAAGAGTAGAAGTGCATGCGACTTACCTGCTGCAGTGAGGGCCCTGGAGGAAAGGTAGGAAGAAGCTCGGAGGAAGAGCCAGCTCCTGTGGCGAACCACTGCTGAGAACTTTGTGTAAGGTAATAGGTCCAAGCCCACTTCCAGGTGTGCAAATTCACCAAAACCCACCCATCTCTTCCCTTGACAACCCACCAATTCTTGACCTCAAAAACCCACCAGTCCCTAAGCTCAAAAACTCACCAATCCCTGATCTTGAAATCCAAGCAATCCTCAGACTAGAAATCTCTATCCCAGAAAATGCAGCCCTCAAAAAACCTATAAGAGCCCACTGCCAGCTCAGTTCCCTGATGCTTCTCACCCAAGCATCCTCTTGTGTTTTTCCAGTCTAAGGTTTGTTGCTCAGTGTGACTTTGTAATATTCCTTGACTGTAGACTGTCAGGATGCCTTTCCCCTCAGAGTTGTAGCATTTCCATTGGGGAAATCTTTCCCCTCAGAGCAGCAACACTTCTGATGGGGAAACCTTTCACCTCCAAGTTGTAATATTTATACTTTGGGCTAGCCAGAGTGCACATGCACTAACACCTCCCCACAGAGCCTGCTACGTTTGCAAGAAGTGAAGGCAACCAGGACTGTCTATCCTCTGTGATGGCTTGTATATGCTTGGTTCAGGGAGTGGCACTATTAGGAGGTGTGGCCTTGTTGGAGTAGGTGCATCACTGAGTGGGCTTAAGACCTTCATCCTAGCTGCCTGGAAGTCAGTCTTCTACTATCAGCTTTCAGATGAAGAGGTGGAACTCTCAGCTCCTCCACCTCTATTCCTGTCTGGATGTTGCCATGTTCCTGCCTTGATTATGGACTGAATCTCTGAGCCTGTAAGCTATCCCCAATTAAATGTCCTTATGAGTTGCCTTGGTCACAGTGTCTCTTCACAGCAGTAAAACACTAATACATGCTCCAAAAGGTATAGTTAGTGCCACACTGATGGGAAGCCAGAGAAGGGTTCCCAGTGGAGAAGTTGTGTTTGGCTGGACCCAGTTCAATATACTTTTTCCTGCAAAGAGAAAGGGACAACTTGGGAAGGTGTCAAGTCTTAGAACTCATTCTAGGACTTTCTGGACCCTTTTTTTTTTTTGTGGACACTTAAAGCCTAACATGTGGATGAAGTGGTTCATGATGTCAGCAGTTGAAATGAAAACATGACAGCTTCTACCCACTGAGATTGATGATTAAGAAACAATTCACTTATTGTCCAATGATATTTATTCTGCACCTACTGTGTACCAGGTGCCATTGTAGCTACTTAAAATTCATCAGGGAGCAAAACCAAGCCTGGCATCTGTCCTTATGTGAGTTAATTTTAGAAAGATAATATTAGTGAAAAATTGCATAAATCCATGTCAGAGATGAGGGTGCCTGTGGACACAGGGACAGGATGCTGACACAAGGCTTGGGAGGACTGCTCTATTCTGGGGAACACAGAAATGGTTCGTTAATGATGGGACAGTTGTGCCAGGGTTAGAAGGTTGAGAACAAGGTAAAGAGGCCTGGGCAGCAGAGGAGGGTGCCTGCAGGCAGAGGGACAAATCCATATAAACATCCCCAGCAGAAAGGAAGTTGGAATCACAGTGTTGGAGAACAAAAAGAAACTTGGTATAAAGTAAGAATAGTTGGGAGGTATCAAATCTCTCAGCGTCTTCTAATAGACAAGGGCTGAGGGTCTTATCTTGGGTGCAATGGGAAATTTTGAAGTATGCATAACCTGGGCAGAACTGGTCACCACACTCCAGTATGCAAGAAAGCTGAGAGACATAGTCTCTGGTTTATTATTTGTTCAGCTCACCTAGTTTAACCCAGATGACAGTTCTGCAAGGTTCTAATTGCCATCTAAGGGAAGAGACATCAGAGGTGCTGAAAAGTGAAGTGGTTGGCCATATTCTTAGCTGGTAGCTAAGTGGAAGAAACAAATCCAAACCAAGACTCATCAGGCAACAGCAAACAGTCTGCATAACCCCAGGTTCCTCCTGAGGGAGATGGGATTAGTCAAACTAGAAGCAAGCACAAAGTAGGATTAAGGGAGCCAGATGGGCAAAGAGGGTTCCCTGAGAAGAGCAAGGAGTCACTGACAAAGTAGACAAAAGATTAAGAATGACCTCAGGGTGAGCTTCAAAGGAGCTATTCTCCTGGAAGTGTGTCTAGCCTAGGCAAAACTGTTGCAGGAGAAAAGACTAGAAGAAACTATACTAGAAAATAAACCCTCTCTTTTTTCTCTCTCATGTAGTTCATGTGTATCATCTGAGGTTTTCTACAAAGACTAGGTATTTCTTGTACAAATAACCTGAACAGGTGTAGTTAGGTTTTAAGGAGAATTTGTAAAAAAAATTTAGCTCATGCACTGAAACACTGAAAGCTTATGCATTTTTTCAGCTAACTAGGGAACCCATCTAGATGCCCCGTACATAGAGGAGCTCAGTTGAACGAACTAATGATGAAGAACATGGGGAAAAGGTTGGAATGAAACAAGGTGATGGAAGGCCAAGGCTGGCATTCTTGTTCTGAACCAAAGTTCAGAGTCCTGGACCAAAAATATCACTTCATCGTAAAATGGATCTTGGAACTATGAATCCACCAGTTGGTGGCTTCCAACGAGGTAAGGACCACACTCCAAGACAGCCAATTCATCAGCTAAGTTTCAGCTGAACCCTTTCAACCTACCCAGCCATTCTGAGGCTGTATAGGGGGAAACAGACACAAGGGAAGAGTCAATGGAGGCCCTATGGCAGAGCAAATATTTTGATGCTGCCGGATTTGGCGAGATGTGAGAATACTGGCTGTGAGGACTGTATCTCCTAACCAAATGGCACAACATACTATGGTGTTATGATATTAGGTTGTTAATCATGGAAACACTGGCATCTGTTTCCTCAGAAGCTCCCACCCAGATGGTGCATCCCACTGTTTCTGTAGTCTGGAACAGTGTGAGGTTCCTTCAACGGCTGTAAGCTTCCAAATCAGCCTTTAAACAATGGCAGCCTGTTAATTAAGTGGTCCCTTTGTGACTGCATTTAAAAAAATATGAGATGAGAAGGGTTTTTTGAGATGTGAATGAAAAGCAGCAGCGGGGAGGAAGGAGCTTTTCCAACTCCTAGGCCGGTGTGTGAGTATCATCCACTAGGCTTAGAGAAGGGCTAGCTTGAGATGTGCAGGCAAGAGCTCAAGAATCACACAGAAGGAGCTGCCATCTATACCCAGTGGACATCCGGTCACGTGCGGGTTGAATATAATGAGCGACCCAGCTGCTATGTCTCACTCATCCCTTTCCAGTGAGGCAGGCAGGGGATGGAAGCCTTCCAGCCGCTTCCTGGGTGACTGGTTCTGTTTGAGGATATGCAATTGTCCTGCAGGATGCCAGACAGTGTTTTGACTCCAGTGGGGAAGATTGGAGTGATGGAGCTCCAAAAACAGGTCTAAGTGGCCTGTGTACTTGGAAGAGCAGACCCCGGGGGTTTGTGAGTGCTCAAACCCAAGAACTTGACTTAGAAAGCTGTGGAAGACTCACGTCTGACTTGTGAGACTTGGCTCTTCAGCCACCACTTAGCTCGCTCCTAAAACAGCACACCAGGGAAACAGGCCTCCAGAGAGATGGAGTCTTCAGCAGAAAGTGGATCTCTGACAGCTCCTGTCCAGGGTCCAAGAAGAAATGAATCAGCCTTGGGCTGGATTACAGGACCTGTGGTTTACCAGATGACTGTCTTTCCCACTGGTTAAACATAAATTTACTCTTTCATGCAATACATCTCAATTAGTCATCTACTGGGAGGGAGGCCCGATGGTGTCGAGGTAATGACCTGGCAAGTGTGACTTGGCCCCAAAGGGGTATGTATTCCAGCAGACCCATGATGCTGTAAGCCAAATGGAACCAGGTATCTGGGTTTTTATCTTCGTCCTCCCGATACCTACTGAGTACCTGATGTATAACAGCCACTCAGCAAATGTTTAGGAGAGACTTCATGAATGAAACCCGATTTCCTCTGCCTCCCATGTGGCGTACTACTTTGTGTCTCTGTTCATTCACTCCAGCTGTCATTCCTGCTTAGTTTCCTGGCTTGAATGGCTGCAAAGAACAGCAATTTCTCAACGGCCACACCTTACTGCCACACACACTGGCAGCCTGTTAATAACTCACTCTTGGGGCTTAGTTGCTTCATCCACTCGTGTCAGTATCCGCCCTTGGTCACCTGGAATAAGAATCTTTTGGAATCTAATTGTCCCGTGCAGTTTGCAAATGTTTTCATTTACATGATTTTTGTTTTTAAGGATGACCAGAGAACTCCTACCAAGTGTCCAGGCTACCTTTAGCCTAGTATTAGCCTTAACCCTGTGCCTTATCCCCACTCTACTCTCAACTTTAAACTTTAAACTTGCAACAGATGCAAACTTTCATAATGCCATTCAAATACAATTCAAAGATACCCCCTCCTCTAAAATAGGCACCTTGGTGACATTTAAAGTTTTTTACACTAGCGTGTGTGCTCACAGTGACCCTGTACTTTCAGTGGGTTATAACAGAGAGGAAATAAACCTGGAAAGCCAAAGAAGAATCCAGAAATTTTTTCCCTTGGCTAGATCTGTACAGCATCAAACATTTGATCCTAGCTGAGAGACTCAGTAACAATTAACATATTTGTTGTTATTATTATTGTTGTTGTGGTTGTTGTTATTTTCACAGTCAGTAAAACTATTACTGTTACAGTTAAATTGCTCAGCAAACACTAACCCGACAAATAACTGCTTCTTCCGTGCAATGTAAATGCTGCTGATGCTTTCATGACTGCCCACAAACTAAGCCAATCTTTTTGTTTTCATTCATGTTAAGTATCAACAGATGTTCTCTTAAAATATTCACAAGCTATACCAAAGGGAAGGTTTAGATGGCTCGTAAATCCTACCAGAACAGGAGGAAACAGAAGCAATTTCTTGGAGTAATAGGCACAATGTTGTAGTGGGATTTTGCAGAATACCATGCATCCTTGGCTATCTCAACTGGCTTTCCTCCTTCCGGTGAGGAAAGATTCTCCACTCAACAGCTGACTTCCTCAATGATTTGGAGGAAACTTGTTTTTTTGTTTGTTTGTTTGTTTTGTTTTGTTTTGTTTTTCCTGTTATGTGTTCAGGTGTTGAGTCTGTGCCATCCTGAACTCTAAGTTCAAGCTTCCTACTTCTCCTGGTCCTAACTTCTTTTTCCTAACATGCCAGACCCCCAAAGGGTTTGGCAAGTGCCATGAAGCTTGCTCCAAAAACATGACACCAAAAAATACAGCCTCGAGGTAAGTTATGTCTTCTATAGAACACTGATCTCAGCTGCATGCTAAGTTCCTGTCTAGAAGGAAGTCACTTTGAAGCTTCAATGCTGCTCACAGCTTCCCCCTCCCATCCATTGCCTAGACTACTCACATGACCTGGTCCTCTAGCTTTCACATTCTGCGTATTTCTTGACTCTTGGTCTACAGCCTGTTCAGACTTCCACCTCTAAAGGCTTTTGAGGCATATCCTGACCCACTGCCTGAATGCTCCAGAGGCATGAGAGTGTTCAAACCCAAGAACTTGATGTAGAGAGTTGGGGAAGACTCAAGTCTTCCTTCTACCATGGTAAATTCCCAGGCATCTCTCATGAAGGCAGATTGAAGAAGACTAGCTAGGAATTGCTGCTTAAGAAATAGGTCACAACTTGCTGTAAATAGGACCCTGATTGCCCTGATTATTCCAGTCCATGGCTTCAGCACTTTCCCACACAACCGTAGGTACACACATCCTACTTTTCTCCTGATTAGCCCTCCTTGTTGAATGGGCAATGGACAGACCATAAAGAACTGGAGTGTTCATTTTCTCCTCTTACCCTCACTTATGAGGAGATATGATTTCTTCCAAAAACATAGAAGAGAATGTGGAGGGTTTTTTAAGCCCCCACATTAATACAAATTCTGTTAGAAGCAAAATCAAGCAGGAAGAATGAGTTATTTCCTTATAGCTTCTGCCTATACTCACATGGTCTCCTGCTGCCCACATTCCCCACCAGCATAGTCCAGGTTTTATGATCAATGAGCCTGCATTGACATGTAAAAATCGCCCGTGCTTCATGCTTTACACTAAGGATTACTCTTGTGTTGCATGTTCTGTGAGTGTTGATAAATACATAATGACATTTTGGCACCTCACTGAATAGTTTTGTTGCCCTAAAATTTTCTAAACTCCATATATCCATTCATCTCTTTCCACATGGAAACCCCTGAAAACCACTGATCTTTTACACTTTCATAATTTTGCCTTTTTTTTTTTTGAATGTCATAGTGTTAGAATCCTATAGTTCCCACTTAGTTTCTTGCATTTGGTAATATGGATTTAAGCCTATCCATATCTTCTCATGACTTGAAAGTTTATTTATTTTCATTACTGAATGTGATAGTTTGGCCCAGGGAGTGGCACTATTAAGAGGTGTGGCTTTGCTAGAGTAGGTGTGTCACTGTGGGCATAGGCTTAAGACCCTCACCCTAGCTGCCTGGAAGCCAGTCTTCTCCTAGCAGCCTTCAGATGAAGATGTAGAACTCTCAGCTCTGCCTGCGCCATGCCTGCCTGGATGCTGCCATGTTCCCACCTTGATGATAAAGGACAGAACTTCTGAATCCGTGAAACAGCCCCAATTAAATGTTATCCTTTATAAGAGTTGCCTTGGTCATGGTGTCTGCTCATAGCAGAAAAGCCCAAACTAAGACAGTGAATGATTTTTCATAATCTAGACACACAACAGTTGCTTATCCATTCACATAATGAAGGATATTCTGTTTGTTTCCAAGCTGGGATAATTACACATAGTCATGACAAACATCTTGGGAATGATGTCAGCCAGGACAGGCTACATTGTTGCCAGGGTAACAACTCCCCAGATCTCCACAATTTAAAAGCACAGAGGTTTTGTTGTTGCTTTTTTCCCCTGGTTTTAGTTATCTTCATCCATTGTAGCTTTGTGATGAATGAGAGTAAGCTATAGTAAAGTCATATATAGTTCAGAGTGTCAGATACGTAATCAACCCAAGACTAACCAAACACCTGTACCTGTAGATAAATTACAGGAAGTTGGAAATGGCACCCTTTTTTGAGCTCAATTCCCCAAAGACTGACTCAGTAAGCTAAGCAGGCACCAGGTTCAAAGGATAACCTACAAATGAAAGGAAGAAAGGAAGAAAGAGAGGAAGGAAGGAAGGAAGGAAGGAAGGAAGGAAGGAAGGAAGGAAAGAAGGAGACAACTGAAAATCTCCTTGTGGGGATGAGGCTGCAGGCTAACATCCCAAAGTCATTTTAAGAAGACATTTTGTTCTTCTCTGAGTCTCTTGGGGAAATGACATGGTGACTAAAAGAATTGTTGATATGTGTTGTCCTTCCCCATTAAAAGGAGCTAAAAAAGCCCTGGGCACCAAGATGTGAACTATTTCCTTCAGGGTAGAATGGAGGCACTAAAAATAGCCTTGGAAAATAAGAAGTTGTAGAGGTCCAACAAGGAAAACAAATCAGAAATAAAGTTGGCACGGAGAAAGAAGACACACCTTCGCAGGCAGTAGGAAAAAGAGGCTATTAGCTTGAACACAGAAAAGCAGGTACATTTTTCCCACCCACGGAGCTGCTGGCTGGCATTCCTGCAGCGTAAATCAGCCTCTGGAGAAAAGAGGATGAGTCAGACAGTCAGCCAGGACAGACTACTTGTGCCAGGGTACCAAGCAACTCCCCACATCTCCACAGTTTACAAGCACAAGGATTTTTTTCCTTCCTTGCAATGGGTACCCAACTGGACTCAAGACACCCAGGTGATGGGGCTTTTACCTTCTTTTATGTCCTTCCAGGATCCCTATAACGGGGCAAAGGTGATGGTGTATTGTTTTGCAGCCCCCCAGAAGTACGGCACATCGTTTCCCCTCTCATTTCATTGACTGATGCAGCTGCATGCCCGTGAGCTCACACACCATGTGCCAGAAAGAAAAAAAATGTTAACTGAGGTAAACAGCTCTCACGTGTCGTAGGATAAGGAGCCTAGGGCGAATTAGGTAGAGAGAAAGGAGCTAAACGGCAAGTTGGCTTTCTAGCTCTCACCCAAACAGAGGAGAGCAACCCCTCAAACCCCAGCCCCAGCCCAAGCATAGTTATGACTTTACTTCCTGCAAGGATATCTAAGGGTGAAGAGTCTGGATCATGGAGTCAAGCTGTCATCTGGTCATGTCAGGAACATACCAGTTATATGACCTTGCCTGAGGCAAGTTATTTAATCTCTCTGGAACTCACCTGAGCTTCATTAGATGGATGCCAATAACACCTATTTAACCCAGTAGCTGTGAGGATGAATCACACAAGCGGAGTGCTTCAGATCACAGCTGCTCAAACTGGCCCTTGCAAGTGAGCTTCGAGAGCCTGCTAACCCCTATTTCTGACTCAACAGGTCCTAGATGGGGACTGAGATCATGTTTCTAATAAGCTGGTGCCAAGGTGGCTGGACCAGAGACTTCACATTAGAGCAGAGAGTGCTAAGCTTAGTTGATAAAAATGTGCCCTTAAATCTATTCAAGAGACTCCAATAGTTCTGTTCCTCTGTGTCAAGAATAGAAGTTACAACTACCTCCTGGTGCAAATATACATGGCATATGCTTCCAGAGGAAAATGCTCCATGAGGTCGTCTTGGTTAACAGCACAGGTGTTAAGAGACCCAGTTTCTAACAGAGCCATCTCACTTGTAAGCCATAAGACCAAGATGAAAATTCCCCTGCCCTTCTGTGTGGACATCTGTGAACAGACAATCGAGACCCATTGGTTGTAATTCCCAAGGTTAAAGAACACTAGAGAGCCACCAGGTCTTCATGAAGACCTGCATGATGATATGTATTGGTCTGGGTGGGAAAGTTGACCTCCTGGCCCATTTACACCACCTTCTTATCCTCTTCTCTATTATCCTGTTTCATCCAGGAAATGAGTGTTTGCTAGCAAGATGCCACTTTAGACAAAGTTGAAAATATTAGGTGATGTATGATATTTATACCTATAAGTATAAACAGATGTATATATGGAAATATATATGTATATGTATATACTTATACATATGACCTTTTTGAAAACCAGAAACAAACAATTCAGAAACACATCTAACCTTGGTGGTTTTGGAGAAGAAATCAGATACGAACTAATCCTTTCTCTGGTGCTCAAGTCTAACAACAGCAAAAAAAGAAAAAGAAAAAAGAAAAAAATTACAATCAAAGCAATGAGCACATACTTGGTGCTCAATAAAGAGTTACCAATGACCCCCAAAGAGCTGTTATTTCTCATAGACGGGAAAGAGAACATGGGAGATGGTACCTTTAGGGGCCCCTCCGATAAGGGAGGACCAAGGATATCCTTAGCAATTTTCTATCTCTTGCTTTATCTTCCACTTTCTCAAAAAAAAAAATGGCAGGAAGCCTAAATTCAAAGAATGCATAGGATTTAAGCCATGCACCAGAGTACAATCAGGATTACTCAACAAAAGCAGAGCTCTGGCAGGTGACAAGATCTCCCCTAGGCCTAAAGAGGCAGCCCAGCAGGAACCCCAGCTCCATAGGCAGCCAGAAGAGGTGCTTCTGTAATGTCCCTTTGAATGCACTGTCCTTTTGAAGAGTCTCTCTCAAGCCAAGGACTCTGAAGGGAAATGATGGAGTTTCCCCTCCTTCCTCAGCCTCTCAAGCCGCTAGGGGGAACTTGGGAATCCTTTTATCTTCTGGGATCTTCATTTTCTTAGGTGAAGATGGGCCAGTAGCATGTGCTTTATTGAGAGGAGCACATGAAAGCTATCACAGATCTGAATGCACTCTAAAAGTGAAGTACACTTTCCCCGGGCAGAGAGTAATTATTCATTTGAGTGCAGGTAAAAGACGGTAAGAGGCCTGCTGCCACACAGAGCATGCTAGTTAGACCTTCCTTTAATCACAATTCTCGTGTCAGCGCTAATAGCACAGGCTTTCACGCTTGGCTCCCTGACCTTCACCAGAGCATTCAGGTTTGTCAATTATGGCCAGTTAGATTGGGTTTTCACAAGAGGTAAATTAACCAAACCACTCCAAACCCACTGTAATTGACAGACAACAAAAGCAAGGTCTTATGGAATTCTTTTCAGCCTAGTAAATGAAGGTTATTTTTTAAAATTAATAGAAAGGGTTATCAGAGTTGAGAATCTGTCTTTGAATGGAAAAATGAGGAAATTACTACTCCTAGGTATGGTGAGGTCTTTGTTGTACATATGAGCCGAAATACTACCAGGGGCATCTAGAAGAGTCCGAACTGAACCGGTCCATCACATTGAGCTAGGTTATGGGGTGGCAAGGGATCTAGAAAGGAAGAGAGGGGCAAGAGAGAAGCCAAGAGACCAAGAGCCACATAGCCAAAATTGCTGAGTTATAAAGGAAAGAGACTTGGGGAAGGGAAGGGACGCTCACAGGCAGTAGAAGTTTAGGGTAAGATGTGGGTACACCAGCTAGAATAACTCTGTAACAGGTCTTTGAGGTGCTGAGAGATTCTGGGAGAACCTGGTAGCCACTGTCCTGATATGTTATATGGGCCGTTTGTCCTGGGTTTCTTTGAGATCTAACTAACATTCTAGTCGTTTTGTTGTTGGTAAGTCTCAGCATAATCTCGTCTATATCTACCTCCTGCTGAAATTGGGCATCCATTGTTGGGGCCAAGGATGGCTAGAATGATGGTCAAAACCAGGAAGGGAGAAAAAGTGCAGGCTGGGGGACACCTGTTTGGCTCACTGTCCAGGTTCTACGGGGCCACTTTGGAGCAGTCTGAGATGTCGGACCACCTGCAGCTAATGGCCTTGGAACCAGTTAAGACGTAGGGGCTCCAGTTGGTTGGAAATTCTGTCAGAAGCCCCTAGGGCTGGCACATTTGGAGCAGTTTGCAGTCTTCAGTTGATTGGAAATCTGTTGGGACAGGTATAGACCAGGAGTTAAGGAGTTAGGGAAAATCTTTATCTTGGGTGTACACATGTAAATTCCTGGCCCATCATCCTGGGAGAGGGGAGGAATCCCAAGATCAGGTGAACAGACAGATTCTGCCATCAGGAATAGGCAGGTAGAAAAACTTAAGTTATTGATTGATGGGAATACTTACCTGGAGTCCATTTGACCTGTGAGAGGTGGATCCAAGTCAACTCTCTGAAGCTTACACAAACTTTTTAAGTTTACAAAAGAGAAAAGTTTTAGACATATTAGTATACCCATGAGTCTACTGCTTTCTCTACAATGTGGACTACAGTACAGGTTATGATCAGTAAGGCTCTTTCACAAACCAGCAGGTACATCTTTTGGCAACTTGCTGACCTGTCTTGGCCATTGTGCCTTTATCTTTAAATTATGAATAGTTAGTGTTATCTGGCGTACACACTTTATGGTATAAGTGTAGGCCCAGAATGTTCGACTTCAATTCCTATTGTGTCTAAAATTCAATTAAAACCCCTACTAGACTTCAACAGAAGCAAGTGGATCTATATGCTGCATGAAGGTGTTAGCTCCCTTTGACACACCTAGTGACGGGCAGCATAGCAGAACAAGCTTAACAACAAAAACTACAGGACTTGTTATTTTTCTCTTGTCAGAAGGAAGAGTGTACTTTTGTCTTACAGTTCATTGATGTAAAACTTGATTGTGGCAGAGAAAGCATGGCAGCAAGAGCATGAAGCTGGTGGACATACTGCCTAAAACAAACAGGAAGTGGAGCTGGCTAAGAATGTCAAGTCCTATGTTCAGTGACATACTTCCTCTAGTTAAGACCTACCTCAAATCTCATCCCCAGCTGGGGTCCAAGTATTCAAACACATGATCCTATGAAAGGCATTTTCATCCAGTCCCACAACTCTCATTAACCCGCAATAGACAATTGTCATAGGTTCAAAAAAACTGTATTATCTCAGAAAAAGATAGAGTTGTATGCCCTCTCCCAAGCTCAGGAACAAGGGAAAAGACAAAGAGTGCATCCAGGAGCATCATACAAGGAGCTCTGGAACCTTGACTGACCCAACACAACATCCTAAACTTAACTAACACATTATGAAATGTTGACATAATTTGATTTTCAACTCAACTACATAATTCTAAAGGAGAAACTTTACAGGTGACAATATTGTGTCACAATGCCACAAAGTTGAACATGGCTAAGTAAAATTGAGTCCTGTATTGTGTCTTTGCAACAGTGAAGAATGGAAAGACTTGGCCCTTTTGTGATGGTTACTGTTAACTGTCGACTTGATCGAGATCATCTAGGAGATGGATTTTTGGGCATGCCTGTGGGGACTTATCTTCATTATACTGGTTGATTGACATGGAGGAAGCCAGACTAAAAGTGGACAATAGCATCCCCTAGGCTTGGGGTCCTGGGCTGAACAAAAGAAGAAAACAGGCTGACCAAGAGTTTACCACTCTCATTTTGACTGAGGACTATAACCAGCTGCATCAAGCTTCAGTTCTTGTGACTTCCCTGCTGTGACACACTATAACCTGAGCCTTGAGCTAATGTAAGTCCTTTCTCCATTAAGTTGCATTCCTCAGAGTATTTTAGCATCATCCTAAGCATAAAAAACAAAAACATCTGACATTAGACAGGGGTCAAGAGACAGGACATAGCTGGCACAGTATGGCATACATTTGGTGATATTGATGACCTCAGAGCCTGGTCTGCCTAGAAAGCAGGTGGTAGAGTGGAACCATGTGCCATGGTAAGGTCAGGAGATAGAAAAGGAGGGAAGAACATGCTAATGGTTTGAGAAAGCAAAACATGGAGCTTCTCAGGGACTACAAGAGCTCACACCACTGTACTTCAGCAGTGCTGTGTGGTGGAGTTACAAATAGGACAGTCATGTACTTCTATCATGGAGGTTCAACCTAGATATTCATTCAGGGCTTTTGGAAATTTTCATGTGACTATAGCGATCCATCAAGAAGGCATCTGTCCCAAACAGAATGTTAGTGGTCATCTGCAATGTTTCTGTAAGAGCATCCATTTCTCCTCATCCCTACCTCTCTCCTCACTCTGAAAACAGCCAGATTCTGGGGCAGGAGAGAAAGGATGCCACTGTTACTACCATCTATACAGGTCTCAACTAAGCCCTTAGCAGATTACTGTGGCCTGAGCTGGACTGGGGTCAGGGTAGACTTAACTGGGGTGGTACACTGAAGTTTGAAGCTAGCCTTAGAAGATGGTGAAATGCTTTCATACTCTGTTTTAATTCTTTTTAAGTTCTCATCTTTGGGGCTACAGAGTTGACTCTGTGTTAATGGTGTTTGCTTCACAATCATGAGGACCACAGTTTGGACCCCAGGCACCACTTAACAATATGGGAATCCTGGAGCTGTTGTAAATTCCAATTCCAAGAGAGCCACATGCTCTATTAGCCCATCTCCCACACATATATATGAAGATGTAGTCACAAGACACATATGTACATACAAATAAATAAAAACAACTCTACAAAATTCTTGTCCTCACAGAACCAACATATTAACAAACCAACAAGCTATATAGCCATCTGGGTCTAAGGAGAACTTCTTAAAAATTAAAACAGAGAACCTTTTTGTGTCCATGACAAGAAACGTGTGAGGAATGGCCTCAGCTGGCCATTGTTCTGATGCCTGGTGAAGGCATAACAAAGTGAAGATGCTGTCAATCTCCATAAGAACAGAGTCCCTGTGTTATCAGAGCCATTTCTCCCATGCCCCGTATAGATCATCCTACCCAAAACTCATTTCCTTTAGATCCTGTTCTTTCTTAGAATGTCTGATCAATCAAGTCATCTAATGCTACAACTCCATAGCTTTGTTCTGATGTTCACCCTTAGAACGCCATGGCTAATTATCTTCCCATATGCCTTCTACATGCCAACCTATGAGATGCAAATAACAGAGTCTACCATTTTTATCCTATAAGGCTTTTCTGGGAACCAGCTGTAGGTGTAGGCAAGGAGGGATCAGAAAACTTTTAAGCACACACAGATGATTTCCAAGGACCTCAGAATGTGGTATCTGCATTCGTTACATACTACACCCTTCATGTGGCCATGTTACATTTCAATGCACTTCTGAAGGGGACTTTTAGCAATTGGCAGGATTAGCACAAAACACAGTTTTGATAAACTAGCGCCTGACCCATGAATGGCTAAAAGAGTCTGTTTTGCTTCTGATAGCAAAATGGCTATAGACTTAATGTTTGATCTGGCCCAGTACAGCTCCTGTCCAAATGTACTCCATTTGAAAACACTTTTATCACACTTAGTGCAAGTGTGTGTGTGTGTGTGTGTGTGTGTGTGCGCATGTGTGTATGTGTGTGTGTATGTGTATATGTGTGCATGCACGCATGTATGTCGTCAGATAACTTACAGAAATCATCCTCTTCTTCCACCATATGGGGCCTGGAGATTGAACTCAGGCTGTCAGGCTTGGTGGCAAGCACCTCTGTCCACTGAGCCATCTTACTGACCCTACTGATTTTTTTTTTTTAATATTAACAAAATAATAGATTTCACTAGAACATTCTCCCTCTTTTAAGTCACCATTCCCCAGGCTGAGCACTTGTCACCTCTACAACAATCTATCCTATGGCTGGCCCAGACCGCTGCTCACACAGAGCATTGCATTTTATTTAATTGTACCGTAGGAGTCAGCTCAACTGACGGTCTAGTCACTCACCTGGGCTGTGATCCGCCCTGGCCCAGGATCTCCTGAAGAGATTGCTTTGTGTATGCTGCTGACAAGCAACCAAAGAAATTTCAAGCCGAGAAAAACATTTCTATGGTTCCCCAGGAGGTAACAAAGTCCAGTTGTGGTTTCAGACTGAATAGAGCAATTAGATCTGTGTCTGCCCCTGCCCTAAACCTCAAAAATGTTAACATCTTGCACGTGTCAAGAGGGTTATTTATGAAACTATTTGCTTGTCAACCCCAGGAGGACATTCTGTACTTCTTTAACTAAAATACTGTGTATTTATGAGCTGTGGCCCAAAAACTAACTTTGGCAAGAATATTTGTCAGAGAAAAATTCTATCAGCCATCCATGAAGCACAGGCCACACTTGGTCAGCATCAGGGTAACTGGGACCATCCTACTAAGGAGCTGGTCTGCGGCTGGCTTCTGTGGGGAATAGATTCCAGATGTGTGCTTTTTCAGGGAAAGCATTTCAAGTTCAGATAAGATGCTTGATTTTTCTCTCCTTCCTTTTCCTCCCCCTCTCTCCACTCCTACTCTAGAAGCATGCGCAGATAACTAGCCTTAACATGAAGATCACAAAACCTACCTGTTGTCTCCTGAATTTTGTTTTCCTGATTTTGTGCAAGTCCCCCTACCTGGGCTTCTGACCTCCCAGCTCTAGTATCTGGTTATCCTACAGTGTGGCACACAGTGTGTGACACAGGGAGTCAGTTGCTTGGAGAACAGATTGCTCAGTGCAGGGTGAATACGCTCTTATCTGAATACCCACCAGAGCCGGTTGACAGTAACTTTTCTAGGAGCTGCCCTTGTCAAACCCGTGAACCTCCAACACGTCCTTGTGGTCGGTTCCATTGGTCGACAGTGTCGTCTACTGACAGGGTCCGTGAGCCCATCCATCATCACAGCTGATTTCTTGCTTTCTCAAGAGCGTGGCCAATGAACTTAACAATCATTTTCCACTCTCTTTGGGGCTGAAGGACCCAAGGGAGGTATAGTCTGTGAGTGTGTATATTGTTCAGTGACAGAAATGAAAAGACAAGGGCATATATGCAGGGACCTAGAGAGACTCAGGGGGATAGAGATATCTTTCTACTCAGAGAAGTAACAGTGGAGCAGAGGCTCAATGATCTCTGCAGTAGTTCCTGTAGCTCCAAGAGTACGTTTTTGTTCATAAAAGCCTTCCTAGCATTAACTAAAGGCTTATTTCTAAAAGACTTCATCTGCAGTGACATGTGATACATATATATATATATATATATATGATATACACACATAAAGTAAAACTCTATCTACTTTCCTTACCATGCCACACATGAGACTAACAAAGTTTAGTTAGCATTATCCTCCCTTACTAAATATTAGGTATGCAGTACACGCTACTATCTGATTCTTAACAACTGCAAAGATTCATTTGGAAGGATGGCACCCATTAAAATACTTGCCACATATGCAGAAGGACCAGAGTTTTGCCTAGGCATGGTGGCACCACATGCCTTTACTACCACGTCTCAAGAGATCTCTGTGAATTCTAGACCAGCCAGGGTGAAAGAGAAGCCTTGTCTCAAAGAAAGACCAATGTTCTGATACCAGACCCAAGGAAATTCAATACCAAGTGAGTGTGGTGGCTTCCCTGCTACCACCAGTAAAAGGGGACAGAGATGACAGGGTGTCCCCTGAGTAAGCTAGCTACCTACACTACTCTGTATAATTGAGCCCTGGGTTTGAGATCTTGGTTCAAAGAATAATTTGGAAGATCAGTGGAGGAAGATTGCTAACATCCAATCCTGGTCTCCATGTGCACATTCACATGCACACACATGTGACTCCATACATGTGAACAGCCAAACACATTATGTGACCACCCATACACACACACACACACACACACACACACACACACACACACACACTAAAAGAAGGAAAATCTTTACTTTCAGGTTGAAAAATCTGAGGCAGGAAAGGTCAGGTGGATTCCCTACTGTCATAGCTAATAGACTGAGGATGAGGGGAGAGGGAGCTGATATCTGGACCTCTAATCGAAGAGGAGAGAATAAAGATGAGAAGTGGAAGGAAAGGGCGAGGGAGAGAGGGAGGGAGGGAAGGAGGGAGGGAGGAGGGAGGAAAAGTTGAATAGATAAACAGAATTATCAGCTCCTGGGAGCTGGTGTTCTTGTCTGTTCACTGCTTATCCAGACCCAGTCGACCTTCCTGAGAGAGCTGGTGTTCTTGTCTGTTCACTGCTTATCCAGCCCCAGTCGACCTTCCTGAGAGATGCATGCTGCCTGCAGGACATGTCCCCGGGAGGAGGGCTCAAGTGCACACATCCGAGAAGCCTCTTGGGCTGAAGGTCTTTATGGAAGAGGATTGCATGTAGTTCTTGGGCCTTTTGGCAACTGTGATACCCACAGATCCAGCAGGGGGTTACTCAGGGCCAAGTCCAAGCTGAAACTCCCTGAAAGCTTTCAGGCCTGGCCTTTGGAGCTCAAGGTCCCCTGAGTGTTTCTCTCTGCCAAAGCCAGGACACACAATCAAGTTGTCTGCATTCATTCATTTCTTGTCCTTGGCTTTAGCCTGTCTTGCCAATAGTGCCCAATGCCTTCTGGGAAAGGCAAGAACCAAGGGTCCCAGATCACAGTGCATGTTGAGTCAAAAAAGGTTTTCCCAGAGGTGTGAAGGTGGTCCAGCTATAAAATCCAAACTTGAGCATGGATATGAAGCTGTTGACTCAGTCAGCAAATAACATAGAAGAAAAAAAAATGAAGATGTCTTTGGCAGCTTCCAGAACTGACAGTGAGGGGGATGTGCCTGAAGGCTTCATTGAAACAGAACTTGTTTCTTGGAGTCACCAGTTCTGCAGTTCTCAGTCTATATTCTTTCAAATTTGAGCATAGGTAAGAAAGACAATCATAATTCTCTCTGTGTGTAACTGTCTCTCTGTGTCTCTGTCTCTGTCTCTGTGTGTGTGTGTGTGTGTGTGTGTGTGTGTGTGTGTGTGTGTGTGTTTGAAAAATGAATACAGGTACCTTCAGAGGCCAGGGTCTCAAACCCCTAGAGCTGGAGTTACAGGTGAGGTGGCTTTGGGCCACCAGCATGGATGCTAGGAACCAAACTCTAGTCCCTTGCAAGAACATCAAAAGCTCTTAAACTTTGAGTCATCTCTCCAGCTCCAGGTACCTTGGTTCTTATCCTTATTCTGCTAATCTGTGGGGCTGGTTATTAACTCCACCTAGAGATCTCAGTCTTCTCATGTAAAAACAAAGAAAAAAGAAAAGAAAATATTTTATCTTCCTTTGTGAAGGTAGATATTGTGTATTGGAACTCTTATTTCAGACAAGTTGCTTTGCTCTGTGGCTACACATACACAGACATACAGACACACACAGACACACACACAGACACAGACATACACACACAGACACACACACACACACACACACACACACACACACACACACACACACATACTGTGAATGCGCTACTACCTTAGTTTCTGTCTGAATATTTTTCATGTTGCTGTGATAAAATGCTCTGACAAAAGCAACTTAAAGGAGAAAGGTCTTATCTCACCTCACTGTTCAAGCACCAGTCCATCATGATGGGGAACTCAAGGCAGCAGGGACTTGAAGAAGATGCCTTCATTTCACCCACCGTAAATAAGCAGAGAGCAGTGCTTGCATGCATGCTAGGGCTCAGCTTGTTTGCTCTATTTCATTTAGCCTAGGATCCTCTGTCCATGGAATGATCCTACCCACAATTGATAAGGGTCTGCCAACATCAATTAGTATAATCCAAATAATCCCCCACAGGCATGCCCAGAGGTTCATCTCCTGTCCCCAGATGACTTTGGATTCTGTCAAGTTAACCAGCAACATTATCATCGTTTCCTTAAAATGGGGCTGGCAACGTGCATACTCTGTAGAGGAGTTGTAAGTGTGTATAACAACATGAGTACAAATAGGTTGTGTCCTGGAACATACTTAGTACTCAGTGAGTGAGCATTTTAAAATAACTAGTTAATTAAACTCCACCAAGGCAAGTTAAAACCTAAGGACTATGAATGTATTTGAACATCATGTCAATATATAAACAATTGTCAGTCCCATTCACTAATAGGTAAATCAAGTTCAGGAATACCAAATTCAGTCAAGCTGTACAGATCAACCATTGAGGCAATGAAATCAGATCTGAGGAGAAAAGAAGTCTGCTTCTAGGTAGAACATGTATCTGGAAATACTCTTTGCTGAGGAAGGAAGCCGGCCGGTGGAGGAACTCAGGAAGTGGGGTGAAGCTGTAGATTTGAGACGATGGCAGTACGTGTCTTGTAGGATTGAACTTCATCGCAGTCAAGCTACAACTGAAGGAAAACCAATTGTTTTGCAGAGAGAAACCCCTAAGTTCAAATCCTCTGTTAGCTGTCTCCTTTCTGATCTTGGAAATTTATTTAATTTCTTTGAGCCTCCTCAGACTCTGGCATCTGGGTAGCAAATGCCTAATTTTCCAGAAGAAGCAATGTGTCCCTTCTCATTATGATTCTTATCCCCCTTCTTGCTCACCTCATCTGTGGAGAACTGAGTCACTGTGACAGCCCACGGCCTCCTGAACATAGTCCTGTGCTCTGTGCAAATTCCTCACTGGACTGGGTCATGGAGAGAGCATGCTGATCTCACAGACAGAGAAGAGACCAGTGCAGACTCAAGCACTGGAGAAAGATCAACCCTGAATTGTTGGGTGTGATCCTGGTCCTGGGGAAGCAAAAACAGGAGAATTGGGAATGAAAGGCAGACCTCAGATACACAGTGAAGAAGAGATGCCATCAAAAGGGGGGAGGACATTCATCTTGAAATATCCAAAATGTTCATTACACAGAGTCCTGCGTTCTGCTACCTTTTTTTAACTCTAAAATTTTCTATTTCTCATCCTTAACCCTTACACATACACATACATACATACATACATACATACATACATACATACATACACATACACAGAACATTGTGAGCCGCATTGCAATGCCTCTAAGTAAATTTCCAGCTGAGAAAGAAATTCCAAGTCACTAATGTTGTGAGTGGAAGAATAAAATGAAAGGGCACACACTTTTGAACCAGTGGCAGGGCCCAAGCACATCACTTATTCCTAAACCCCACTGCCTTCACCTGTCAAATAGTGCCAGCTTCACGGATGTCGTGAGAATGAAATAAAACGATGCGTCTGAGCATTTATTACCGAGAGAAGCAATGGCTATGGTTGTGAATAGGATATTAATGAGAGGTCAGAGCCGTTTTCCCAAGATGCTAGTGCACTGACTTTAGATGATGTCACTTCCCAGGTCTGCTGTTTACCAAGAAGTGAGCTGGGTCATGTTACCTCACTTGACCCTAATCTCTCTCTCTCTCTCTCTCTCTCTCTCTCTCTCTCTCTCTCTCTCTCTCTCTTCTCTCTCTCTCTCTCTCTCTCTCTCTCTCTCTCTCTCTCTCTGTGTGTGTGTGTGTGTGTGTGTGTGTGTGTGTGTGTGTGTGTGTCAGTTTCTGACAGTCTTCTCTCTGGAACAAGGCACTGTCTGTCTGGCAATGGAGCATCCTCGGACACTGTCCCTCACACACTCTCATCTTTACTTCTTGTGACAGAGCCTCTCACTGGCCTGAAACAAGTCAAGTAGGTTAGGCTATCTGGTCAGCCAATCCTGAGTACCCTCGTATCTCTGCCCTCCCTAGCACTGGGATTACAAGTGCACACCACCACACCCTAGCCTCATTTTCATAACCTGAAAAATGCAGGTGACAGTGTCATGGCATATTATTGTTTGTTTGAATATTTGTTTTTTTTTTTTCTTAAGAAGATAGTTTTGTGGGTAGATCTAGGACTCAAACCCAAGAGGTTATCCTTTTTACTACCATCCTTTGTACTTTCCAGGTTTCTTCATATTTCCCTCCTACTATTAAAAGGAGGCATGGTAGGGGTCGTTCAACCAGCAGAAATGCATCTTCTACAAGGAATCAGAAATCCCTTTAGATCTCTCTCTCTCTCTCTCTCTCTCTCTCTCTCTCTCTCTCTCTCTCTCTCTCTCTCTCTCTCTTCCTCTCTCCCTCTCTCCCTCTTTCCCTCTTTCCCTCTCTCCCTCTCTTTCAAATGGCACGTCACAGTTGCTCCCTCAGAGTCATTATGTAATTTCTCATCATTATGGAGACAGCCAAAATATCGGCAGCTAGAATCATAATTAATGGTACCGGGGGCAATGAGAAGAAGGGGGCCACACAATTACCGACGAGGAAAATCAACCTCCGGTAAACAACCCTGGCTAATTGTCCAGAAAAGGGACGCTTCCGTCTCCCCACCCATTTCTCGCATTCTTTTTGAAATCCATTTCAGAAAGACAGAGACATAAATATAGATTAGCACTCAAATAAGTGGCCAGTGAATCAAAATATTTGAGGGAAGGAGTCTCTGATTTGCTTGCCTTTGATTGCAGCTGTGATTGCTCCTTTCCCAGTGAGTTGGCTCCCTGGGCATTCTGGGAAATTATGAAGCCCTAATGGAGAGCCAGGTGCAGGGTTTTCCCTTGCATGACTGGGCACCAACCTCTAAACTCGGCAGCTGAATGTCTTCGGCGGAAGGGGAGAGCAAGAGTGTCTAGGTACTTTTTCTAGTGCCGTGAAGAGACACTGCGACCAGGGCAACATAAAAAAGGAAGCACGTAATTGTGGGCTTGCTTACAGTTTCAGAGTCCATGACCATTTTGGTAAAGAGGGTGGCAGTAGGGAGGGAGGGGCTGGAGCAGTAGCTGAGAGTTTATGCCCTGATCCACAAGTTGGAGGCACAGAGAAGCTGGGAATGGCATAAGATTTTGAAATCTCAAAGCCTACTCCCGGTGACACACATTCTCCAACAAGGCCACACCCCCTAATCCTTTCAAACAGTTCTACCAGCTGACGACCAAGCATTCCAATACACGAGGCTATGGCAGGATATTTTCATTCAAACCACTACAACGAGCATGTTTGTCTGGATGATTGGAGTTGGAATACTAAAGCCAGAGACCAGTAGGCGTAACTCCACTGTTATTTAGATTCCTTATGGTAAGGGACACCTGCTGTCAAATCTACAACATCCTATGGAGCCTTTGACAAGTGACTAAATCCTCCCTAAGAGTCGTTCTCCTGCCTCTAGAGTACCACAGGACTGTGGAGAGGATTCCGTTGGAGTGCAAATATAATCAGAAGGCTAGCACCGGGCATATTCATCCAGCATGGGCTTAGCCTACAAGGAGTGACTGAATCATTGAAATGGAAACCTCAGGTAGAAACTATGGTAGCTGCAGGACTAGCAAGAACTAAAGAATCTTACCAGCCCACAGGGAACAGAGAGAAGAAAAGTTGGGCAAATGCCTGAGCACTGTGCCATCAATTTGATTTTAAACATGGCATTAAAGTCCTTGTGCGTGCTAATGAGAAACCTTCCACTGGACTACACCCCCAGCCCTTTTTTTTGTCCTGTTTTGTTTTGTACTTAAAGACAGAATCTAGTTGTGTAAGCCATACTAGCCTGGAGCTCACTCTGTAGTCCAGGCTGGCACAGGACTCAAGATCCTGCTGTTTCTGCCTGCTAGGTGCTGAGATTACTAGTTTATATCACCATACCTAGCAGATATCTTCTTATGGTAGAGAACCTGCCACAGATAGAGAATGTCCACTAACATCAAGAACTGCGATGCCATGGCCCAGGTCAGCTGGCTGAGAGCAAGGCACAAAGATCTGACGATCCCTTTAGCAGGCTAACAGAGCCACTGGGAACCCCAGATTCTCCGCTGCACAGGAACAACTCATGGATGGGAACTCCCTGCACTGTATAATAAAATGTGTTATAATGAGCTGTTAACGGTTTCAGTATTTAATACCTGCGGTTCAGTTCTAAAGTTTTCACATATAGTGTGTTAACTGCATGCAGTTAAACTATAAAACTTCATGCAAAGTAGATTCCCATCTGTTCTTCAGCTTACAGAGTTCAAATTTATTCCATACATCAACAAATTAAGGACGTTTTCACAAACTGAGAGAAAAAGGAGCATGCTAATTGGAAAGAGATAGGGGGAAGGAGAGAGAGAAAGGAAGAGGGAAGAAAGGATGGACGAAGGGTGGGAGGGAGAGAGAAAGGGAAGGGAAGGTGGACGGAGGGATGGAGAGAGGAAGGAAGTTTCCTTATGTTCAGAGGGAGCAGGTGTTTGCTCAGATCAACTCACCCGGTTATTAGAGCTTGAGAATCCCGGTTTCCAAGACCAGTCTATAAAATGACCTGGGTAGTACATAATTAATCATTTCTCCAACTCCTGAGTGTCCAAGGCACGAGGAGTCAAGCTAGGTCAACATTAGAGCGGGGCAATGACCTCAGGAATAGCATGAGATTCCGGGTGTCACTGAAGGGTGTCCTTGTGGATTCTCCACTCCTCCACCCTGCTATCAAGTCCTCCATGCTGCCTGGATTAGACAACAGGGCAGAACAGCAGTGATAACAAATTAATTATTGCATTGCTCAATATAATTCTTGTTACATGCGAACTATATCTTGTTTAGTCTCTATAACATTTACTTGTGATTCTCCTGTCTTGGCCTCCCCGGTACTGGAATCACATGCATTTCAGGACTGATCATTCTATATACCTGAGTCCACACTTGGGTATTTGCTGTGCCTGCACAATTGGTACACTGTCCCCTGACCCTGTCAAATGAGGGCTTTGCATAGAGCAGAGGGCATTGTTCTGGAAAGCCATGGGCTTCCACCGTGACGTGGGTGGACTCAACCTTAGGATGTCCCTCTTTTGTGAGGGACATCTGAAAATCTTTGGAACTACATCTCAGCCAAGCTAGGGCGGTAGAAAACCAAAAGTATTGCAGAGGGAAACTCCTAAGCTCAGTTCATCTGTTAGCTGCCTCCCTTTTGACTTTGAAATTTTTACTTAACCTATTTGAGCCTAACATCTCCAAAGAAGACCTAATATGAATTCCATCTAAAGTCCGAATCCTCATGGGCAGGCCTGGGCAGGTCCCAGGGGCAGAAGCAGAATAAGGAAAACGATCTGGATGACGAGACAGAAAGAAGAACTTGACACTGTTCAGAATTAGTTTATCTGGTCTGGGTGTCCTACTAGAGAAGAAAAGCTATGCGTTGTGCAGTCAGCCCCAGACATGAGGAACTGCCTAGGTAAGGCACACAGAGCACGTCAGCCGAGGGAAGCCTTCTTTTGCAGAAGCTGTGAAATGGGCTTTTGTTGCAATAAAGCAATGCTGTGGCTGATGAACTCCTCTTAAATGTTAATCTAGAGCACACCGGCTCCCTGATGACACAGGATGGGGAGCAATCCTCTTACCACCATACAAAAATTTCATTCTGTCCCTGAACCCAGAAAACCATGCTCCCTGCCCGAACAGACAGACCCCTGCTTCTCTGCTTCCCCAAAGCTCCCATCTCAGATGACTCCAGTTCATCGGCCTGGCAAAGAGTCTCAAGAAGACCGTAAATGTATTAGCCGGTGAGCGTGGTTCCTTTCCAGCCAAGAGCTCTCTAACGAGAGACCACAATGGGATTCCCATGAAAATAAATTCTTCATCTCCCCAAGGACAGGACAGCATAACAATTTCCCATTTACAGTGTTGTCCTAGTAAACATAAAGGAAGTCATAATTCACTGTTATTATTTAAAATAGTCCTCACTTTTATGACTCCTCTTTAGAGCAGGATGTTTTTGATTAAGTAGCAGCTAGCTTTCACAATGCCCAAAGCTGATATAAGGTATTTGCTAACCTGGGTGGGAGGGTCGGGGTGGAGAGTTAGGAGGCGGGGGTGGGGCAAGAAAGCAGGCAGAAATGGCTTCTCGGTGGCTAAAAACATTAAACTATAGAGACAAATATAGATTCGTCACCTTGAAATGGGTTGATGGAGCCTCTGAGTTTGGGGTTGGGAGGGGTGGGGCTAGGTTCCAGCCCTTGCTTTGACCCTTTCAAGTGTAAGAGCTTTGAGTATCTCAATTTAACCCTGAAATAATGGCATATAGTGGTCAAGATCTGTGGCTACAAAGACCAGTGTCCTCTCTTGATGCCCTCATGAGGTTAGGACAGGAGGAAATAGAGGTCAGGGGAGCCTTTGGGCTGGCTTATAGCTGTAGGTCAATATAGAGCTACTGAAATTCAAACTCAGTACAGGGCATTGGATTCTAGAGCAGTGGTTTTCAATCTTCCATTTAAAACAGTTCCTCAGGTTGTGGGTGGCTCCCAACCATAAAACCATTCTTGTTGCTACTTCATAGCTGTAATTTTGCTACTGTTATGAGCTGTAATGTAAAGATCTATGTTTTCCAACGGTCTTAGTGACCCCTGTGAAAAGGTCGTTGGAGGAATCATTTTATAGCATTTTTGTTTGTTTGTTTGCTTTTATAAGCATTCTGTTGCTTAGGTGGCTTTATCTGCATGTAACTCCAGTGTCAGCTTCAGGCTTCAGGCTCCAAATATCTACCTAACCCTGGCTTACACAGACAGCATGCATCACAACAGTGGCACCATACTTTCTGCAAATGAACGATGTGTCTCTTGGTGAGCATCGTTAACCTCTAATATGTAAGCACTGCCCCTACAGGTTGCCATCCTCCGATGCGAAACTCGTACTCCATTCATTAAAAACACTAATAAAGAAACAACCACAGATATAGAAGTACAACTCGGGGCCATTCCCATTGTGATCAACACTGACTAAAACAACTTGGGAAGGAAAGGATTTATTTCATCTTACTTTCGGGCAATAGTAGCCCATCATTGTAGAAAGTCACAGGAACTCAAGATAGCAACCTGGAAGCTAGAACTAACTCAGAAACCATGAAGGAGCACTGCTTATTGGCTTGGTCCCCATAGCTTGCTCAGTTTGCTTTTCTAGAGAACCCATTCCACCTTCTCATGGATAGTACCACCCCTAGTGTGGTGGGTCCTCCTTCCATACTCATCATTAATCAAAAAGATGCCTCAGTTACACCCATTGGCTGTCTTAATGGAGACCTCACCCATGAGCCTTTCTTCCCGGATACATCTAGGTTTGTATAAACTTCGCAAAACTAACCAGTATTACTAACCCATGGGCTTAGTGGCTTTCAGAACAATTTAAGAGGTCTCAAGCATACGTAGCATAAAGTACATTCAACTGGCTTCTCAACCCTTCACCCTTGTTCCTGCAGGATACCCAAAATGAATTCAGGGCAGTATTCCCAGGACTTCAGGGACGCACCAGCCAAGCAGGCTCATCTAGTCAGTGTTGTTCTGGCAGCATTCAAACTCTCTCCAAATTGGTGTTTCGGGCATTTGTTAAGAAAATAAATCTTTTTTTCTAAGCCTCACATGCAAAAAAAGATAGGTCGAAAAGACACCAAAGCTTCCCCAAACTGGGCTCCTTAAAGCAGTAGGACCATAGACAATTGTCAAGTCTCAGAATGTGATGTAAACACTATACCCAGTGATTGACAGTGAAACCAAATATGATGTCTGATGTCTCTGTTTATGTTTAAAAAATACATCATTGCTGTACTGGGTATCTGTGTGTCTCTCATGCTAATCAGAAATCCTGATAGGAATCTATTTATGCTTCTGGTTAATTAAAAGAACTCACATAAATCTCTCATTAACATTTGTTCACTCACTCATTCAATAAACATTTATTGACTAATTGCACTATGTCAGGCTGTGCATTCAGCAGTAAAAAAAAAAAAAAAAAAAAAAAAGAAGTCCCCAACTTCAAGGCAGTGGCATAGAGCAAATAAATGCATTTGCAGAGTAGTGTTAAATGGAGGCTTGCGCAGCTAGAACTCCGAGATTTGTGGCCAAGTCTCCCAATCAAGTGCACCTTGAGGATTTCTCATTAATCTAACAAGTCTTTCTGTCATGATTTTAATCCCTGACATATTCCAACTAGGATGTAAGCCCAGGTGAGTCTGGATTCCAGTCTGCCCTGGATTAAGAAGAGCAAAATCTATCTTGGCGATAGAAGTTAGTTCTGAAAAATGGAACAGGCTGCACTACATGCTAATGTACTATCTCATTTGCATACAATACATCTTGGATCTTAATTTAAGCCTGGGTGTCAAAGCCTTTCCCACTGAAAGGGAAGAGGGCAGAGAAGCCAAGAGCAAAGTGCCCACAAGTTTCTCCCTTTCTCTTTCATCTCCACAGAAGCACAATTAACCAGGCGGCCCCTTCCCACAGCTTTCATCACCCTCGATCAGAAACGAGCTTGCTGGGGGCACAATCAAGTGCTTTCAGAGCTTAAAAGTCACAGCTCTTCAGCGTATGCCGCTTGTCCATTTCTATTTCATTCGGAACATGAAGAAAAGAGATTGCTCTTTGTCAAGTGGATAAGAACTAGGGGAAAGAGAGGAAGACAAAAGACCCAAGAGAATTTATATTCCAAGAGCAGAAAAAATAACTCCAGAGATGCGTAACTATACAGGATTGGGAAGCCGTGCAAGACTTGGTAGGTCACACAAGGTAAAGTTAGAAAATCCCAGAGCCCAGTCTTGAGCCTCAACATAAGGTGAAACTGAGTCTGAAGAGAGAAGTCCCTAGTTGGTCATACAGTTGGGTGGGCATAGAATCAGAATCAGACCTTGACTCGGTGTCTGCGACTTCCGCTGTCACATCAGACTGCTTCTGTTTTCTCTTTCTTTTCTGAGTCCCATGCTGGTTTGATTAATTTATTATAGCGTGCATAATCCCCTCTGTTGCTCTAACACAGATATCCTCTCATTTTTCAAAGACCGTGCCCCACCATTCCACGTGCTTTCAGAAGCTATGTGGATTTCTGTAGGGATCATTTCTGCTTTGTTTACTGAAATCACCACATTTGTAATCTGAGTCACGCGTTTGTTTGTGTGGTGTTCGGCAAGTGACAATTTACAATTTAAATTGCATCAAGCACAAAGTAAAACAAGCGGCTTTTTGTTAGCCGCAAAACTGAAAAGCTCGGAGGTAGCTCTCTCTCTCTCCCTCCAGGCATGACAGGGATGCTGGTGTCAGGAGTCACCTCAAAGCCTTCCATCTCTCTATTTTTCTGGGCTGGCTCCCTTGTCAGGCAGAGTCTCCAACTCAAGATGTCAAGATAGTTCCCAGCAGATGTGTGACTTTTGGTAACTTAATGCCCATCTCTGAGCCAAGCATCGTAACCAGAGAAATATTGCGCACCAATTAGTTAAGAGTTAGGTCATGTGACTACCTAAGTAGCTTCATAATTCTCGTTATAATGTTGGATACCTTTAATAACAACTATGCTTTAGAGACTGGATAATAGCCCCTAAGATCATGGAGCCCAGAATGACAGTTCCAAAATGGTCTGTCACCAGAAAAACTGGAAGTGGAATATTGAAGGAAAAGTAGAATCTATCTATCCAAAGTCACGTTCTTCCATTATTTCATATGCATAAATCTTGATTTTTCCCAAACTAAGCTTCAATTCCTTGAGGGTAAAGCAGGGCCCAATACTTAACCAATGATCAATGCATTCTTATTGACTAATCAAAAGCAAATGCGTACGTATAGACATAAAGAACACAGTAGTAGAGTGTTCAGAGGGATCTCAAAGATCAGTGCCACTCCAGATGTGGAACTTGGATCAGTGCAACAAATGTAGCCTGAATCTATGCCATGCCCCAAGGTGGTTCTTGTGCTGTCCACACAAGGTTAATATGATATAGTCCCTGCCAGGGGTAGATGCTTATGTTGCTGCTGGGGAAACTGAGGAAAGCAATCTAAGAAAGGAAGGGTTTCTTTTGTCTCAGAGTTGGAGGGACAGTCCATCATGGTGAGAAAGTATGTCAACGATCCCTTGAGGTCACACTGTATCTGCACTTAGGAAGAGGAAAGTGATGAATGCAGACACTCAGTCACTGTCCCCTTCTTATTTAGTTGAGGACTCCATCTCACAGAATGGTGCCACCTGTAGTTAACAGGTCTTCCCATGCCAATTAACCTAACCCAGGTTATTCCTCAAAACCTGGGCTAACCTAATCCAGCCAACCTTTTACAGACATATCCAGAAGCTTGTCTACTAGTTGCTTCTAGATCTTGTTAAGCGGACAATCAAAATGAACCGTCACGCTTGCTTTAGGGATATTCACTTAATGGAGAAGATACAGCAACATAACCACTTGTTAGGAATGCATTTTGTTCCTCTATTCCATACATGTCCATCTTAAATTGCTATACAACTGTGAATTTGCATATGAAGTGACAACCCAAGAGGCTAAAGCTTTGCACTCTGCAGTTTGGGGAGTTCTGGAACATTTAGGAAGTGGATCTTACACTGAGGAATATTCTTGTGTTCATGATATTTAGTCTTGCCTCCAGCTCTACCACTTCTGTGCATATACCTAAAAGATGCTTCATTATTCCACAAAGACACTTGTTCAACTATACTCATAATAGCCAGAAACTGGAAACAACCCAGGCGTTCCTCAACCAAAGAATGGATAAAGAAAATGTATGGAATATTATTCAGCTATTAAAATGATGACATCATGAAATTTGGACAGAACTAGAAAAAAATCATCTGGAGTGAGGTAACCCAGACCCAGAAAGACAAACATGTACCCACTTATAAGTGGATATTACTCATAAAGTAGAGGATAACCACACTACAATCAACAGACTCAAAGAAGCTAAATAACAAGAAGAGCCCAATGAGGGTCACTTGAGAAAGGGAAATAGAAAAGACATGAGGTGGGGCAAATGGAAGGAGGGAACTGGGGGTGGGGTGAGTGAGAAGGGGAGCAGGATGTCAGAGGGAGAGAGTACTGGGAGAAAGAACTAGATCACTGGCAGGGTGAGAACATCTCTGGGGTGAGCTAGAAACCTATAACAATGGAGACTCCCAGGAATCTATGAGCGTGGGCCTAGCTGTGAGCAATATGGAACCTGAAACAGTCATCTTCTGTAACCAGAAAAGACATCCAATGGAGGGACTGGAACAACAACCCAGTCACAAAAACTAAGACCATAGTTTGTCCTGCCTACAAGATGTGCAGGGGGTAAAGATGAAGCAGAAATTGATGGAACAACCAATCAATGACTGGTCCAGCTTGAAACTGATGCCACGAGATAGAGTCCACTCTGTAAATATTAATGATATCCTGCTATACTTGCAGACAGGCACCTAGCATAACTGTCCTCTGAGAGGCTTCACCCAGCAACTGATGGAAACAGATGCAGAGACCCACGGCCAAACATTAGGCAGAGCTTGGAGAATTCTATTGAAGAGGGAGAGAAAGGATTGAAGGAGCCAGAAAGATTAAGGACACCACAAGAAAACATACAAAATTAATTAACTTGGGTTCATAGACTGAACCACGAGACAGAGAGCATGCATAGGATGGACCTAAGATCCTCAGCACATACATAACAGCTGTACAGCTCAGTCTTCCTGTGGGACTCCTAACAGCAGGAGCAGGGGCTGTCCCTGACTCTGTTGCCTAATTTTGTATCCATTCCTCCTAACTGGGCTGCCTTGCTTAGCCACATAGGAGAGGATGAGACTAGTCTTACTGCAATTTGATATGCCAAGGCAGGTTGACATCGATGGGAGGCCTCTCCTTCTCTGAGGAGAAAGGAAGGACTGGAATGTGGCAGGGAGGGGGCACAAGATGGAAGGACTTGGAGGAGAAGAGGGAGGGCCAGATGAGATCAGAATGTAAAGTAAGTAAAGAAAAATACAACCAATGAAAAGGGGGATTAAACTTTTCAAATCCATTACACACTTGCTTTTAGTAGTCTGTCATTTCTAGAGAATTCTGGAATTCTCTTAAAGGCCTTATTGCCCGCCTAACACACATACACACACTCAAACACCCCTTTAATTTTACTTTTTAATAAATTGCATCCCAACCCCTTTTCTATGGGAACATCAAAACCATTCAACCCATTAGAAGAGCTTGTGCCAGATAAATACAATGTTTTATAATTACCACTTTGGTCATATTTCTTTTTTCCCCTTTAATGGAACATATTCTTTGTGGCCACTGAACACTACTTCTGGTTGATTAGGCTCTTAGGATTTAATAAGCTTCAATAGGAAATGAATAGAATTAGTACAGCATCTTGAATAATGAGTTGTTAATGCATTTTTAATGACCAAGATGTTCTGACAAGAAACTTGTTGATTTTTGTCACTACAACGTTATTGGAAAAATGATCTGCGTATACACTAGATGGTCTTTCATTATGTAGAGTGAAATGGTGTTTTAGCACATCAAGAACACTTTTGAGAAGCCAGTGTGATTTAGGGGAGTTACCAGAGAAGAGACAAAGGCTTGGAGATGAGTATTGAATGTACACTGAACACTTGCATGGTACTCTATTCAGAGAAAAGAATTCTTACCCAAGATCTTGTTTTCATCCTCTTTGTAGAAGCCCATTTTACAGATGGACAAAGTGGAAAAGAGTCCCTTGACTTTTTCTTCTTTCAGTAGGCCAGAAAAAAAAAACATTTCTGTGCAAGTGTGCACTTTTTTATTTTTATTTTTGTCATGGTTTCTTCATCTGATAAAGGAAGAAGAAAGCATGAACATATGAAATCATGCTTTAAGAATGAAAGGGGATAATTCATGTCAGACACCTCTAGCTCCTCTCTCCTGCCTTGATCATGTCAATTAATGTCTCCTTCCTCTGCTGTAAATCCTCTTTCCTGGGGAAATTGTCCATCTTAGTAGTCTTAAATGCCCACCTTATTTGTGCGCTCCCTAGGCTAAAGAATTGTATTTTACACATGTTTAATTTCTTGCACTTGGCACAATGTTATGACTTGAATATAAAGTGTCACCCACAGGCTTGTGTGTTAAATGCTTAGTCCCAAGTAGTACTATTTGAGGAGATTCTGGAGAAGTTAGGTGAAGCCTAACTGGAGAAAATAGGTCACTGGGCACGCCTTTGATGATTTGTACCTAGAACGCAGTCTTGTCCTTGCTTTCTGCTCCCTGTCGTCCATGAAGTAAGCAACCATTGTCACATGACCACACTGCCACAGTGTTCTGCCTACCCATGAGCCAGAACCCATGGAACCACGGACTATGGACTATCTTGGGGAACAAAATAAATTCTTCCTACTTTTAGGGTTTTTTTCAAGTATTTGTCATATTGACGTCAAATGACCTCTCAGAGCAGGTGATCAAAAGATCACCCACCCAAAAAGTGGTCTCAAGTACATACATGCTATGCCTCTGTGCAGACTTCTCAAGAAGATGTAGAATATAAATTGATACATAAACTCTCTTGCTCTTTTTGTAGCATTGTGGCTTAAGGACCCCAGGGTTCAAATTAAAAGGTATAAAACAATTGTTCATTCGATGGTCCTTCCTGCTGTCATCAAAACTGCAACATCCTATGATTGCCGTGATTTCAACTGTAGTCAATCTATAACCAGATGCCAGCTTTCTAAGGACAATGTAGTTTCCAGAGCTCCTTGAAAGTACATTTGAAGAGCACTGTTAAGTAGAGTTGACCCAAAAATAAAACGAAAGAAGCAGTCAAGTGTCCAGCAATTGTACTTGTAATAATTTATTTTCGATGGATACCTGAGGAACCTAAGTTGACTGGGATGTTTAATATAGGGGAAATAAGAAAATGAATAACTATCCGTTATTAATGATGATTGTGGTGGTTGCTATTTTTTATCAATTACAGCCCATCAGTATGCCAGCCAGCTCGCATGAATTAGTCCACCTTCACAGCAATACAAGGAGAGAACTGCATTTGGAGAAGGGACATTTAGAGAAGTGAATTCCTTTGGCAAGCACATATAATTAATAAATAGTAGATTAAATATTGAGTCCAGTTCTGACGCAATCAAAAATAACATATTTAAGAACTTAGCTAATTTCTAAACTTCTGCCTTCTTCTAACGCAAAGGATAGATTAATTAGAAATTTACATTTTAAGATGTATTTTTATTGTTTTTAAGTTATTTGTATTAGGCAAGGCTGTGCACTTATTACACGCAGGGATCTGGGGTCCCAGAAAGGTTACCAGAGTCCCTGGAGCTAGAAGTACCGGTGGTTGTGAGCCCCCTAGTACCCCTAAGGTAGGTACTAGGAATTGAATTTGGGTCCTTTATAAGAGCAGCATGAATCTGTAACCTTGGAGCCAGTCTCTCCATTCCTTTCAACTCACTTTTTAAAATTACTATTATCTGTTAAAAGGATGAGAAAATGCTATTTATATGGACAGATTTACTCAGTAATATAACAATACAGATTGACAGGATAGTATCAGGGCTTAGCTATATAGTCCAGAAATTTTACACAGTGCCATTGTAGATATCTTCCCTTATTGACAGCACTGTGAACTGATGTAATAACCTTATTTAGCACACAAAGAAACTAAACTTGTGGCAATTCAAATAGCCTCTCCTAGTCCCCAGGGGTGACATGGCAGAAGAGAGCTCTCAACACAGGCCATGTTATTACTGCTTTGCTTTGATCTTCTCTAGGTGGCTTTTTTTTTTTGGTTCTTTTTTTCGGAGCTGGGGATCGAACCCAGGGCCTTGCGCTTCCTAAGCAAGCGCTCTACCACTGAGCTAAATCCCCAACCCCTCTAGGTGGCTTTATACCAGGAATATAGTCTACTGTACAAAAAGAATGGAGACAGCCTACTGGGCTTTTCTTTCAAGTTCTAAAACTTGAAAGACTTTTCATTTGTTTTACTTTTAGGGGACTATTCGAAAGCATCTCTCAAATGTTTGGGATTTGAGAAAGGAATGTCAAAACACGCTCGTTCTCTTGAGAACTTCTTCTCTATTAAAATCGTCGTGTGATTTCAAACAAAATCTAACCCATATGCTTCTGATTGACCTTTCCAGAGTTATCACTATGTTTTGTAGGGCCACTGGACATTTGGAGTCACTCTGAGCTACTTGTCTTTAAAGCATGAAGTTAATTTCCCACCAAAGCAGAAGGCTTGGCCCTCAAAGGGGAGTGTGGGTGCCAAGTGACAAGCCACGGAGTGTATGTGATTTCCAATCCTGGTTGGCTTCTGTTCCTCCTCCCCCTGCATGAAGCCGCTGAGTACCAGCATATCTTGTAATTCCCAGAATCAGGCACAGAATTACTCGGTTTTCTGTTCAGAATTCAGGATAGCATTTTACTATGATTTCAAGAGGAACAGAGACTGGAAAACTGCATAAAGAACATCCAAATTACATAGGATGACATATAGCTATGCTCTCTGCGAATAAAATGGCTGTGTGTACAGAGAACTCTAGATTCTACAAGATAAACGATTTTAAAAGTGAATTAACAAACAAATACCCGTTGGAACGAGTAAGTGGATTGAATAAAATAGCAAGGTAGAAAATTAAAATTTAAAATTCACATGAGTCTTTACCACAATGAACTGTGCAAAGGGAAGACGAGGAATCCCAGAGATGAGAGGTAACTGTGTTGGTGGAGTAGTGCACCTGCAGGAAAGGAGCGGTAAGTATTGAAAGAGAGTAGAGCTGCTATTCAGATTACTTTTTTCATTTTATGCACTTCAGGATTCCCTTCTGAGAGAATGATCCTGCCCACAATTAAGATGGCTCTCCCCACATCAATTAAAGCAAGATTAATAGCCTACTGACACATCTAGAATCACCTGGGTGATTGTCACATTGAAAATATTCACCATTAAAGTCAATAAATAGTATTGGCATACACACACATACACATACATGCACACACACACACACACACACACACACACACACACACACACACACCAGAGTGGGGGGTTAACAGAAAGATGAAACAGAAAAACTGAGGGAAATAAAATTGGGTTCCCATCTTGCAACATACACAAAAATAAGTTCAGAATGGGTTAAGGCCTTGAAAGTAAGACTTAATTAGATTTGGTAGAATTTTTAAAAATCTAAGTTAAAAAATTTTATGAAGCAGACATTGAATTGGGAGACGGACATATTTGGGTATGCCAAGGAGGAGTTTGAAAGGGACAGTGGGGTTTAAAATATCTTGTATGCATGTGTGAATGTTTCATTTAAAAGTAAGTATTTGCACAACCTAAGTTCAGATACCTCTAACATCATGTAAAAAGGCTGGGCACGGTATTGTACATCCCTGGTGGTTCCTGGTTCTGTCTCTCCTCTCAGGGCATCCAGAAGAAGACAGAAGCCATCAACCAGGCCTTCTCTGAGAATCTTAGTGTCATGGGTCTTTTAGGCAAAGGCCTTCTCCAACAATTTTAATGAAGCTGCTCTCTGAGACCATTTTAGCTTGATCATATTTCTTTATTTAGGGTGGGTTTGAATGCATACATTTTATTTGGAATGAACCAGTTTTGGGGAAGGGTGTAGGAATATCTAGGAAGGAAAAAGGTCATTGGCTGCAGGCTTAGATCACTGAGCTGCCTCATTAGCATGGAGAGGTGTTCCACGTGCTGGGTACATTACTGTCTGTCTTTGATCTTGGAGACTTGATCTCCAAGGAGTGCACAGAAACAGGGAGAGAGCTAGCTCTACTCCTACCAGTCTTTTGAGATTTCTAGGGTTTGAGCATGCTTTACCTCACCAGTTCTGTGCTAGTTCCTCTTGTGGCACCATTTATATGCCCCAAAATCTCATATCCTTGTACTTTGTACAGTGAGATGGGAGATAGAAGTTGGGTAATCCATAAGCTCATGGGCCAGCTAGCCTGGCACAATCAGGTGCAGTGGTAGAAACAAGAGAGTCCTTGCCTCAAACAAAATGAAAGGAGAGAAACGACTCCTGAAAGTTGTCCTCTGACCTTTGCACATGTACTTTCGTATGCACACAATTACTGTGATGTGCACATTGCACGTGCACATTCATGTGCACAGAGAGAGAGAGAGAGAGAGAGAGAGAGAGAGAGAGAGAGAGAGAACTCTTCCAATGTCTCTAGTTGACTCTTCTACCATGGTTCTACAAAACTGATTAAAGCATCTTGTAGCTAATATTGAAAGGGATTTGAGATGCCAGGCATCACAGTCAAGACTATGCTTTGATACTTGGCATAAAATTTGGAAACTTTAAAAAACCAAAACACTCAGAGACTGTCGTGACTTCAATATGAAATGTCCCCTCCAGGCTCATCTGAATGCTTTAGTTTCAGGTGAGAATGCTATTTTGGGAGGTTTTGCAAACTTTCCAGAGTAGGGCCTAGTTGGAGGAAGTGGATCACTGTGGGTATGGGCTCCTGGTATCTTATTATTGGTTCCTGTCTCATTCTCTGCTTCTGGTCTGCCATAAACTAAAGAAACTCCCTACCACATGACTCCACTGTCAAGATGTTCTACTGTTGGCTTACAGTAGATTCTTTTTCAAAACCTTCTATTAATAAGGAGTCTTAAATGCTCTAACCTTCCTTTTAGCCCACCAACTGTCAGGGTAGTGGAAAGGAAAGGTTAATAGGGCAAAGAAGGATGTGGACCTCTTTAGAAATAATTCTATGGGGCAAATCAAATCTTCATTGTCAGTGTATCAGCAGTACAATTCAACAAATCGGCAGCTCAATTCACTTGCAAATACCATTCAAGAATCAGCAATGGCAGGTCAATCCAGAAGAAACTGCAAAGCTCTGCCAATGCCTGAGTCTGCAGAAGCAGCAAGAAGCTGCAGGAACAGCACCAGAAGTTCTTAGGAGGCATTTCTCTCTATGAAGTCAGAGCTGATAATGACCAGCAAAAAAATGATTAGGTGAGTCAATATCATATAACATCATCAGTGAAGACCAGCATCAGCAAAGCCCATCAATGACCAGCAAAGAATGGTAAGACATAGCAATACCACACAGCATCATCCACTGTCTGAAAGGGTATATTTATAACCTTTCCAAGCATCACATGTTCTCTCAAGCATCTGCTCTAGCAGAACATCACATGGCCTTTGTCCAGGCTGCTTCCAGAAAAACACCACATGTCTGTTCTTAGCAAAACAGCCTCTCACATGTCTGCTTCAGAAAAAAAATAATAAAACCATCCTATCATAAGACAGAGTCCAGAAAAATAACACATGACACAACTGAATCTCCAGAGAAACCAGAAATTTTCACTTCACTTTATTCACTATCATGGAGCAACAAAACCATAGACTGACCCCTATGAAACCATGAGTCAAAATAAATCCCCCTTCCCTTCAAAGTAACTCATTTGGGCCTTTGGTCATAGTTCTGCAAACTTAACTAGTATGATGACTATAACAGATTCAGAATCTTCACAATGTAGACTTTGTGATATGTGAATTGAAACTTGAAATTAAACAAAATAAAGAACAAAAAAAGAAAGAAAGAAAGAAAGAAAGAAAGTCATTGTCTGGAGTTAACCAAGTACACCAAGTATCTAGATGACCCGAATGTTGTTACCAAAAGCAACTCATTTTACCATGCTAAATAACACACAAGAAAATAGAATTACAACGAATTAAAAATAGGAAATCTAAAAAAGTAAGAGAGAATTACTTTAAAACCTGGTAGAAGTTACCGAAATTAAAGAGTGCACCTGAATTTTTCTCTAAAATATATTAAATATGCTAAATAATAAAATTAAAGAAGAAAGCACAGAGGATCAAAGAGAGATCCATAAAAATCGTGTAGTTTAAAGAATAAAAAGATTAAAAAGCAAACATGGGTCAAAGAAATGCAGAATATTATCAAATCCCTACCATGTTTTAATTTATCTTGATGGGCCTTTAATATAAATAACAACTCTGACATACAGGATACAGAGAAGGAAGGCAGGGGCAACTGAACTATGTCATTGCAAGAGTTTTGGGTATTTATTGGAGATGGCAAAATATTTATCGAAATAATAGTATATAAGGCAAAAGTTTTACATTGCAATCCTTTGAGTAACCTTTGATCATAGCCGAAAACAGCTGACAAGTCAATAGAGAAATTAAAAGGCTTTCCAGAGGACATTCAGAAAATTTGAAAGAAGAAAACAGGAATTGCAATGTGTGAAAACAATCAAATACTGAAATGGTGATATGTCTAAATGCAGTCACGTCAGCAGTCATTAAAAGGCTTAAACTCATAGCGCTGGTTGTTGTTGAAAGAGGAACCTAAATATAGGGTAAGTGGTAAACCCTTCAGAGAACATTTGAAATTTCCTGTAACTCTAAAATTTTAATGAAAGGTAAAGTGTTTTTATAAAAGAGATAATGGATGAGCACTTCACATAATCAAAAAGAACGAGAGATTGGATATAAAAGTGAGACATAATGGAAACCTTTCTGCACAGAAGTGTTTTAAGCATAGATGGACATGTAGGCAGAAAGGAAACAGATGCCCCATGGGTGTGTGTACTGTGTCTAGATGCTCCACACAGAAAGGAATTGCAAGCCTGGTAAAAACTGAAATTAAATATATGTGAAGGCAAAGAAGTCATATGAAAGATAGAGGTATTACAAACTAATTGAGTGCCAACTCATCAGGAAGATGGAGTATTTATAAATATGCAAATTCCCAATGAAAGTTATCAAAATACATAGGGGGAAGACTTGTTAAGTCAAAGGAAGTACACAAATAGTAACCAGACCAAAAAGCTCTAAATCTGCTTTCTCACTGACTGGTGAGATGAGCTGGGTAATATAATGGAGACACAAAATATTAGTAGTTTATACCAGGAAGAAATATTGTCTCTATCTTTCCTTCCGTCTTGTTTCCTGATACATTGTTCCAGGGTGTTGCCTTTACCTTTGTTGGCCCAACACCATGTTGTCCAAGTAAGAAGAACATATGGTGAAGGGACATGTCCTGCCACTTACATATTTCTGCTCACATATCATTGGTCATAATTCAGTTCCATGGCCCTCTCAGATCCATAACAGGATAGGAAATATAGCCCTGTTCTCTGTAATCGAAGTGATCTTCTTTAAATCAGGGGTCCTGGTAACATAGAAGGATGAGGATATATTAGTTATTATACTTGTCTCATTGTATGACAAAATATCCAACAAAAGCAACTAAAAGAAGGAAGAGTTTCACCCAAAGACTATACATGGACTGACCCTGGACTCTGACCTCATAGGTAGCAATGAATATCCTAGTAAGAGCACCAGTGGAAGGGGAAGCCCTTGGTCCTGCTAAGACTGAACCCCCAGTGAACGTGATTGTTGGGGGGAGGGCAGTAATGGGGGGAGGATGGGGAGGGGGGAGATAGGGTGGGGGAGGGGTTAGGGGGATGTTGGCCCGGAAACGGGGAAAGGGAATAACATTTGAAATGTAAATAAGAAATACTCAAGTTAATAAAGAAAAAACAGAAAAAAAAAAAGAAGGGAGAGTTTCCTTTGGCTCACAGTTTTTGGATCTAGTCCATTACAGCGGGGAAGACACAGCAGCAGGAACATGAGGTGGCCGGTCACGCTGTATCTGTAGTCAGACAGCAACGAGAGATTGTGCTCATCTCAGGGCCTCCTTTATCCATTTTTATTTAGTTCAGGGGATAATATCATACATACAGGATAGATTTTCCTTCTGTAGTTAAACCTCTCTGAAAATGCCACACACCCACAGACGTGTCTGCATACAATTTAAATCCAACTGACTTCAACCATGAGGATTAACTATCATAGAATATGACTAAAGGTCTTCGGTATAACTTACCATTTTTGTGACTTCCCTTGGTTGTTTTTTGACTGTTCTTTAAGTTAGCAAAACAATTCTTCTTTTTCTAAGATCTCTCTCTCTCTCTCTCTCTTTCTCTCTCTCTCCCTCCCTCTCTCTCTTTTCTTTCTCTCTCTCTCTCTCTCTCTCTCTCTCTCTCTCTCTCTCCCTGCATGTGTGTGTGTGTGCCTGTGTGTGTGACAGAAAGAGAGAGAGAGATTGAGAGAGAGAGAAAGTGTGTGTGTGTGTGTGTGTGTGTGTGTGTGTGTGTGTGTGTGTGTGTAAGAAAGAGACTGTATGTACATATATCTGTCTGAGGATATGCATTCCTGAATGAATGACACCCAGCTTGTTCTGAGTGCGGGCTCTGAGTTCTAGTCCCCATGATGATGCAGCAAATGCTCTCAAATATTTAGCCATTTCTCCAGCCCCCACAATTAGTTTTCTATTGTTCTGATTGCTGTATGTCATGTTATCACAGATATTAAAAGCAAACAGGCCAGATGTCATCTTGAATGGCTTCCTCTTTTAACTTGAAAGGTGGAATCAAATTTTACAGACAGCCTGGCTTGGAGCATGTGCTACGTTCTCCCCGCCCAGGTCATGTGCTGAAACCTAACTCCCACAGTGATGGTATGTGGAATTGGGATCACTTGAGGAATGATTTGTCATGACAGAACAAGTTCAGTGGAGGTCATTTGTCCTTCCTACCACATGAGGACAAAACTACTGGAGGACCAAGCCTTCAGCAGGCACTCGGTCTACAGGCATCTTGATCATGAGCTCTCTTAGCCTCCAGAAGAATAAATGCGTGTCATTTATAAGCCACAGGCTCACAATACTTTTATTATAATGGTCTGGAGAGACAGAACAAGAAATGGAGATGCTGCTGAACAAGTCCTTCAGCTTCAGAAATGTGTAATGTATCATGAGTTTGGAGGTTCATGCTACAAAAAGCCTTCACTGCTGTGAATGGACATTAGAGGGAGATTTTAGCCAAGGCACAAAAAAGAAACAAGGAAGTCTTCAGAGAAAGCCACAATGCTTGGGGAATCCCAAAGTGAATGTGAGCAGAACTGATAAGAAGGTATTGTGTTCCTGAGAAGACTTGTACAAATATCTACTCACCTCAGATGAGGAAAAACAAAACAAACAAACAAAAACAACAAAACAAAGCAAACAAAAAAAGTAAAGATAGCACTAAAGTCCAATTGGATGGATCAATAAGTTTATTGGGGTCACTTAAAGGAGCTTGGGTGACTCAAAGGCAGTTCCGTATTGCCAAAAGCCCATCTCGGTAGGAGTGACAACTCAAGAAAAGCTGAAACCTGGAGCTGTCTGTATAACTTCCAGTGACTCCATAAATTGAAAGATCTGTCCTCAGCAACCCTTACTGCTTGTATAGCTTTGTTAAGGACCAGCCTTGTGGATCAGCTTTCAGGGATTTCCTGGGACTTGTGAGTTGTTTGCTTCTTGAGTGGGAAGGGAGCATTCCCTATTACATTCTGAAGGAATTTGCTACACTGCAAGTCATTCTGACAAGGTCTCAAACAGAAAGGAGGAATGTGTTGTTGGACAGATGAAAGGTACCCTTGCTCAAGCAGGACAAGGTTGTCTGAATTGTGTTCATATGCCAGTGTTGAATGGAGGGTAGAAGCTTAAGTAATGAAAACAGATATTTATCTGGAGTTATTTCTAAGCTAAGTGTTCAGTTTGTCTCCTCTGGGAACTTCAGTAAAATGGGAGAAGAGAGAATCAACTTAGGCAGAATTGTTTATCGATAGGTAAGCAGAATTTTTAAAAATGTGAATTCCTGGCCTGTTTGTATTGGAAAAGATGAAAGACGCTGTTTGGAAGGGTATAAGGATGTACCACATGACCTGGTGATGGAGTTAGCATGGAAGGTAGGTATGTTTTCTCAACACAATGAACCAGTGATTCCAGAGGCACACAAGAACTCATAAGCCAAGTAAAGCTTCCTGGCAGGTTGTTGTGCCCTGGGACGTAGGCTGCCCTATGATCGGCTCCAGCAGACATAGGGGCTGTGTGAATGGCTTCATTGCCTACCACCCCTACCAGGGTGCAGGCAATATATTTGTTATCCCTGGGATTCTGTCTTTGGTGCTTCATAAACTATGTAGGTGCCTCTATCTGCAGTTCTAGAGATGTTCAGGTAACCCTGTGGTAGAACCCTAGTAAACTTCAACCACAGACACAAGCCTACTATAGGAAACCTCCACTAGAAAGAATATCACCCCATGAAACTGATGATATGCAAACGTCCCTGAGATCCCAGCAGTCAACTTGAGACTCCAGCTGTGTTAGAACTTCAGTGAAGACAAGACCTTCCAAAGGTTATGGTTATAAGGCGTATCGGGACAACCACTGCTCAGCAAACCTGCAGACACAAGCCTCCCCACCGCTGAGTCTGGAGGCAGAGGTTAGACTTAAGACTCTTCCTAGGCATTAAGGTTTAGGGATTACTTGGAACCTGTTACTGCATGCTTTTCTCTCATTTCTCTCTTTTGCGGTGAGAATACAGTATGCCTGCCCCCACCATTAGGTTTTGGAAGCACATAACGTTCACTTTCATAAGCTCACAGCTGGAGAGCAATTTTCCTCGGGATGAATCATACCTTCATATCTGACTTAGATGATATTTAGATGAGACTTTAAAATTGATGATGGAACGGTTAAGACTCCAGGGTTACTGGGATAGAGTGGAGATAATTTACATTTGAGAAGGGCATGTGGGAGGTAGCAGATTGCAATACTGTGGTCTGAATCCCTGTGTGCCACGTCTCTCAAACTTTGTATGTTAAACCTAAGGCCCAACGTGATAGCATTATGAGATACAGCCATTTGAGAAAAGACTCGATTTACTTTCATCAAGAGGGGCATCAATGCCTGTCTTGTTAACTTTTCCTGAGGACATGTACACAAGTGCAAATTCCCTAGTGACATACCACAGTTTGAGTCCACCAACATTCATTATATTAAGTCTATGAGTTTGTCAGGCTGAGGGGTTGCTTACCAGAGTGTGGTGACCCCAGAGCATCTGCATGGCTGATAGGTCTCACTCTAGTACAGATAATGATTTCCCCCCATAGCTTCCTAGTCCCCTCTTCAGTTAAGCCCTCTCCCTCAGAAGACTTCAGCACCTCCTGAGACAACAAAGCCACAATCAACTAAGATAGAAGTGCTCAAAGCTGACAGGAGTGTGCCCAGGGTGGCTGAGGTTTCAGGCGGGACTCTGCTGGTCCTTCCTACTCACTCTTCCCCTGAGGAAGTGTTAGCAGGACTGCTCTTGAAGGTCTCTTGAGGCAGTCACTCAGAGGTGCACTGGTCAATATTGCAATTCCTGCTAGTTCTCACAGGACAACATTCTACGGCAATGCTCTTAAAGAAATTAGCTGAGCATGCTCATACACACTTGTAATCCTAGCAACTTGGAAGAAGGAGGCAGGAGGATTATGGTTCAGAAGATGACCTGGGTTACATAATGAGACCTTGTTTCAAAAAAATAAAAATAAATAAATGAAAATGATGTTCTCAAAATAGAGGAACTTGTTATCCCCTCTCCCACATGAGAACATACTGAGAAGACACTCTGAGAGGATTCTAAATATACCACCATCTTGCTCCTGGAAATCTCAACCTCCAGAACCAGCAGAATAGAAGTTGAGTGTTCCTGTGCCCCCCGGCTTACGGTATTATGGTGATGGATGCCCATGAGGACGAAGATGGGAAGACATGGGTGCCCTGTCTGTTCTTGCCTCTGTGGTGCCTGAAATGCTGTATGACACATGATAGAGGCTCAGTCACCCTTACTGGAGAAGAGTGTGTGTGTGTGTGTGTGTGTGTGTGTGTGTGTGTGTGTGTGTGTGTGTGTGTGTTTCCCATTTTGATGCTCCCATTGCTTGGGAGTTTCTGGACCTGTTCCACTAAAAGCACAAGTCATAAATAATTTGGGGACCAATTTGACAAGAAATGTTAGGAATCTTCTAAAACAACTTAGGGAATGAGCAAGAAAGGAATAAAAGAGAAATGCCATGGGTTGTGTCCAAGTGGAAAAGATTCAGTGTGAAACCCTGTATAATCTCAGCCTGCCTGCCTGCCTTCCTTCCTTCCTTCCTCCCTCCCTTCCTTCTTTCCTTCCTTCCTCTCTCCCTCCCTCTATTCTTCCTTCCTTCCTACCTTCCTTCCTTCCTTCCTTCTGTCCTTCCTTTCTTCCATCCTTCCTTCCTTCCTAAGGTCCTACCAGAAACAGGCTCTCTCATTCAAGGGTCTACCCATGGGCTTACAGGGACGCCTAAGAACATTTCTTTGGATTAGTTACATCCCTGTTAGAAGATGAATGAGCCGATAGCGCCCCATAACACATCAGCTCATTGCCAGTTAACACTGTCCTAGAAGATTCCATCAGACTGTAGCAGGCAGGGCCTGAGAAACTGGAACAGGGCAGCCTAACTCTGATCGTGGGAGGAACCCAGATCATAGCAGGCTGCCAAAAAGCCAGGCAGGGTAAGGAGAGAAGATACACACCAGCCCAACCAAGAGGCAGCCTGGGACAATGGGGACAAGAGGCAGGAAAGAGCAAGAGGAGTCTCAGAAGGCTGGTGGCATTGACTCTCACTTCCCAGATGTTTCGGGAGCTCGAGAAATGTTTGTGGAAGAGAGCAATAGGGCATGATATTTGTTGATTTTAGTTTTCTAGTAAATACTTATTTCATGTTTACTCTGAGTCCAGCCCCATTCTAAGCACTTATCAGAAATGAAAATGGGCTTAGCCAAAGTGCTGTCCTTATCACAAGTCAGAGTTTAAGAGCCAGCTCTGCCAGTTTCTGGCGGTGTGACCTTGGCCAGCACCTTGTGCCTTGTGTGGTTCATTTATCCCCTATATGGGGACAGAAGGAGTGAAGGTTTCTTATGGTTGCTGTGAGGAGTTCTTGGGCTAAGAGCCAGAAAGACAGTTTGTGGACTATGAAATGTTTTACGAATGATTACTGCTGTTAGAATGAAGCCAAGGATTGGTGTAGCCTCTAGAGAAAGCAGTAACAACAACAACAAAAAAAATGTCATCTTTTTCAACTTATAACTGTTTCCATCTCTTCTGTACCTTGTGTGTTCTGGAGTTGGATGACTTTGTTCAAGCCCTGGTTCTTAACCCATTAGCTACATGACTTCAGGCAAGCCTCTTGATCTCCCTGTGGTTCGGCTTTCTCCTCTATAAAACCAGGGCTAATAATAGATCTTCTCCATTGGGCTGAGGCAAAACTTTTAAAAGAGAATGAAAATAAAGTACTTAGGACAGTGACCCAGAATAAATGTACCGTAAATGGTGCACCTCTCTGATCTTTTAAGCCCCACAATGGTACAAAGTAGGGATAATTATTGTGATTGTCTGCATTTCCAAGGAGAAAGCAAAAAGCCAGAAAGGTTAGGTAACTTGCCCAAGTGCACATACCTAGGGGCTGACGGAGCCAGGATTCTTCAACAGGTCTGCCTGCCTTAGGCAATTTTGTGGTTGCTAAGCAAATGCTTGCAACTGTCCGTAATGACACACCAGAAACACACAAGGGAAACTCGAGCCAAAAGAACTAGAATTACAAAGTTGGAAAAGAAAGAGAGGTGACAAGAACCTTACTTCTCCTTATGTGCTGAGTCATTACCAAAAACAGGAGTGGGGGGTGGGGAGGGGGGATGCAAAGCCTAGAGATGCCAGAAATAAGAGAGGCACCTGGTCTCACTTCCTGCCCAGGCTGCATGATGGAGTCATTGTTTGTAAACCAGACTTGTTGCCCCTGGGCCATGACACATACTAAACTCTTATAGTCTGACAGGCTGGAGCTCTAGCCAATGGGGTCTGAGAGGGAGGATAAGGACCTCCCACAAATCAGGCCAACCCCCCCCCCCAAACTATACCATGCACTGGAACATGAAGACCTAAAAAACCACAAATAAAAGGAAATGGAGCCTTAACATGAGAGAGGCCTAAGGACCTGAGACGCCTCCTAGAGGAGAGGAGAGGCATTACAGGAGAACGTGTGCCTCCTCTAACAATTGAGTCATGACAGAGTTTAGGTTAGTTTGGCACCAAAACTAGAATAAGTTTGCCAATATTTGCTAATGTAGGCTGTGGGTAGGTCTTCTGCCTATTGCCCACCTGACTCCTTCTTTAATTGTCAGTCATGAAGAGCTCATTTCTTCCCAGAGTGTTCCTTCAGCCGCTCCTCCCAAGCTCCATCAACATTTACTAAGCTTCTTCCTGGTGCCTGGTACTGAGCTGGAAGGGAAGCAGTGAAGAACAGAACATCAAGACTTCTGTCCTCACCAGGGCCATCTTTCAAGGTAGGCTGCTGGTTGGCAAACAAGGAGGCAAGGAGGGAGATATTTCTAGACTTCCCTAAGCAACTTGCAAGAGAGCAACAGACTGAGGAGACAAAAATCCCAGAGAGGATTACCTTTAGATGGAGACTGAGGGATAAATGGGAAGTTGACATTGAGGAGATGCCTAAGGTCTGAGAAACCACAGGGGACAACTTTGGCCTACCATATATACATATATCAAATATACACATTATACGTATATATACATAAAGTATATAATATATTATATATTAAGTTTACGTATCTTGTATATCTTGTATATAATGTATCTTTTAAAAATGTATTGATTTATTCATTTTTATATTTCAGTCACTGACCCCTTCACATAGCCCTTCCCCCCATTCACCATCCCCTTCTCCTCTGAAACACTGGAGGCACCCGGGGTATCCCCCCACCCTGGCACATCAAGTCTCTTTGGGGTTAGGTGTATCCTTTCCCACTGAGGCCAGAGATAGCAGTGCAGTTAGAAGAATAGATTCCACAGACAGGCAACAGCTTTAGGGAAAGCACCCCCTTCAGGATATACCCCTTTCAGGCCCTTATGTATTTCCTTCAGGTCCACCCCCTGGTTCTAATTGCATATTCTGGGTCCAGAAGACTCTCTTGTTCCATTTTTGAAATGACAGCATCCGACATTTGCACTTAGCTGTCATGTTTCTGCCTTCACCCAAAAGCTCTACCTCCATCTCCAGAAGCAACCTCGCCCAACTGGGAGACCCAGTCATCGGCAGCAAGCATTGGGAACAGCAAACGAGTGACTTGCAGCAAGGATCCAGGAGAATGAGAAGAACCCAGAGACTGTGAGGAGGCCATGTCTTGGATTGCAGGAGTCCACGCCCATCCCTTCACTTTTTTTATTTCACAGGGAAGTCTGCTAACTGCTGACTCCTGTCAGCCATCCTGGCATTGAGAGGGAGCAGAGCAGGAAGTTAGGAGCCTTCAAGGGCTCCTACTGGAAGCCTTCTCTTTCTCTCCTGAAAACAGTTTATTTTTTCAGGGTTAGAACCGTGCCCTGCCCCCTCCAGGTTTGAACACCAAAACAAACCCAGCTGTCCCCAAGGCTGTGCTGAAACCACAGGAGTTTGGCTGTCCAGCCAAAAAGCCAGCAGGGAGAGCTACTCAGAGGCTTACCCCTCCAGATTCCTGCTATGTTTTGCACCAGGGCAGAGAGACTGCATGCCTAAGGCCCAGACCCAGTCTCATTAGACTCACCAAGCAGTTCCCCAAGGACAGTAAGTCTGCCTTCCTCACCAGTTGGCTCCTAGGAGGTAGAGGCCCACAGTGTACACCTGAATCCTCTGAGCTAGCTGATACCCATGTCTTGCCCACCCAAATAGTTTCCTATTGCTTTGGGATTCTTAGACAGTCAAGGGACTTTAAGCCCCAAAGCCGGACACTGTGACTCAACTGTTATCTGGGCTTCGTTTAAGAATTAAAAACAGGCTGTTCCTGTCTTCTCACACTTTCCCCTGAGTTCAGTGGGGCAGGGCTAAGTAAAGACTTCCAGAGGGTGTGGCAGGGGAGCAAACAGTGTGGCTATAAGAACAGGACACTCTGTGTCCTACTCCCTCCCAGACAGGGAAATCAGAGCAGAGTCGCACCGCCTTCAGCTGTTCTTCAGTGGTCTTCCCACCACTACCTTTACCTTCTGGGTTCTTCTCCCAACCTTGACTTGCAGATTGTATGGCCCTCTCCCCTCCTTGCCCACTCCCAGACTCTGGGCAAGGGTCACAGAAAGTCCAGAGAAGAAAAACTTAAATCATTCTCTCTGTTATACTAGGTTGGGGTCAACCATATCAATGAGCACCCCAACACACTCACCTCACGCTATGTCTGATTCACACATGTGTCCCCCACACCTCCACCTGCATGCCATTCCCCGAGAAAGGATTCAGCCCAAATCACTAGGGAAATTCTATAGGTGGCTTCAGATCTCTATGTAAAATAGCAAGGGTTTGGTTGAGGTTGAATTTTTGATCACAGAGTACTTTCAATTTTTGCCTATATTTAAAATTCAGAATTCTCTTTAAAAAAAATTATTCTGGCTTCCATGGTAAAAACAGATATGGTCCAGTTGGGCTCAGGCAGAGGGCAATGGCTGCTGTTTTGGGCCCCAGGTGCATGGCCTGTGCCTCCAGGCCTCACTCCTACCTATGACAATGCACAATGTTTTCCCTTTCATGCTCATCCCTATAGGAATTCCAGGTCCCCCATTTGGTTCCAAAATCCAATTACATCCAAGCACAGAGTAGTTTGTCCCTGTGGTTCGAGTTCGAGTGTCAATAACAGGTCCAAGTCTGAGAAGGAAGGAGCCAGTGGAGGGGAGTCTGTGCTCCTGTGGTGTGTGCGACATCAAGCCATAGAAGTATGTTCCACTTGCATCGTCAAGGGTGCACGACAGCTGTGAACTGCAATTTGCAGATGAAAACATGTTATGAGACAGCATGAGAAGAGTTTCTGGAACCAAGGGACCAAGACAGAAGCAGCATTGACTGGGGTCAGCAGACCCACACGGGCCTCCTGTGCTTGTTCCTACTAGGGTGATGTTACAGCAGCAGCTTCTTTTCTTACTGAGCAGAGTCGGTGGATCATCTCCCCGTCTCCCCTCCAGCTTGAGCTGTCTGGAACTCAGTGCTTACTATTCTAGCAAAAGAGTCTCAGAGCATTATTCGGGCCTGCCTAGAGGAGAATGGAGTAAGGCCGTGAAGCTCTGTCTCCTCGATAGCATGGAGTTTCACAACTCTTACAGGTCTCCACCTCTCCTCTCATAACCCCGTTGGTTCTACTGAGAATAAACACTTAGAGGCATTCAACAATTGCCAGACTCAACAGCCTCCTGCCTTAACCACCACCCCTCCACTTGAGAAGTCAGTCAGTGTGAAATCTACTTTGCTAAAGACTGTATCATTTTACTCTCCTGAAGATGCTGGGGGAGAAGAAGGCTCTATGGCTCAAAACAGATCGCATGCAACAGGTGTCAAGACTACAACTGATCTTCAAAGAGATTGCACCATGGCATGGAGTTTCATCATAGCCAAAGATCCCAAAGTAATCCTCAGTAAGACAACAATCTACTCATTATAAAGTGCTAAAAGAAATAAAATATGAGACAGGGGACTGCCAGGTGGTCAAGACCCTATGACTTTGAGTTCAGTTTTCAGGACGTACATGGTGGAAGGAGAGAATCAACTCTAGCAAGTTGTCCCCAACTTCCACATTCACACAGTGACACACACATACATTCTCTCTCTCTCTCTCTCTCTCTCTCTCTCTCTCTCTCTCTCTCTCTCTCACACACACACACACACACACACACACACACACACACACATACACATACACACAAAGGCTGGAGAAATGACTCAGTGATTAAGAGTACAGCACTTGATGCTCTTCCAGAAGACTGGGATTCAATTCTCAGCACCCACATGATGATTAACAACCATTTGTAGCTCCAGTTCCAAGAAACCCAACACCCTCTTCTGTTCTCTATGGGCACTACAAACACATGGTACACAGACATACATTCAGGCAAAAAACTCATACACATAAATAAGAATACCTTTTAAAATTATTTAATAGATAAATACCAGGTATGGTGGCTCACACTTATATGTCTATCACTTGGAAAATAGAGACAGAAGTATCATGAATTAAAGCTCCGAATGAAGGGGCAGGGCTTAGACTGGTAGAGTTGAATGAATGGGAATTCAACAAGCTTGGATGAGTAGGAAGTAACTCCAGTTCCAGCTCTTCATCCACTCACTGGTTATGACAACTTCCTACCCCCTGCCATTGCTCTAGACCCTGGGATCCGAGAGGTAATGAGAGAGGCAGGAGCCCTGCTCTCTTGCTAGTGGTTGACATAGATGAATATACACAATATTTTCATCTACTAAATAATCTGAAGAATATTAAACGAAGGTGTTGTACAAAGTGTGCTGACTAGTTATAAGTCAACCTGACACATGCCTTTTGGGGAAGAGGAACTTCAGTTGAGAAAATGCCCCCACCAAACTGGCAAATCTATGGTTTATTTTCTGGATTGATGGTTGATATGGGAGGGACCAGCTCACTGTTGGTGGAACCACTCCTGGGCTGATGGTCCTAAGTGCTACAAAAAAATAAATAGAGAATGTCATGGGATATCAAGCCAGTAAGGAGCATCATGGCCTTAGCATCAGTTCCTGCCTTGAGTTCCTTCCTTGACTTCCCTGGATAATGGACTATAAACTGTAAAATTAAATAAACCCTCTCCTCCCCAAGTTACTTTTGGTCACAGTGTTCTAGCACAACAGTAGAAACCCTAAGACAGGAGTGACTAAAATACCGTCAGGGAAACCTTCATGAGGAAGACCTATAGATCTGAGTCATAGCCTGGAGACAATCATGCTGTGATTGGGAGCACAAATAAAAAGGTCGTGAGGCAGAATGATAAAAGTACATGGTGCATTTACAGGACTGAGAATGAGAGAGGAGCTTGGAGCTAAATCTAGGAACATGAGTAGGAGTGACATCATGTGTAGTCCCAGTATCAGATAAATGCAGTCCAACTGAGCATGAGAAGTCAATGAACATAATCTGTAATTTTCAAAGACTCTCTTGCTATTGTATAAATAATGGACTAAACAGGTCCAAATACAAATAGTATTACTCTGCTCCAGTGTTCATAATACAGTGCCATAGACTGTGTGTTTTAAACAACAGAAGCATACATACCTTGGTTCTGGAAGCAAGATGTCCAAGATTAAGGTGTTGGAAGGTTCAGCTGTTGGAAAATGTTCTCTTTCTGGCTTATATAAGGCCCTTTTTTACTGAGCCCTTCCATGGCCCTTTCTACCATATGAGTACAGAGAATACCATGAAATTTAAACCCCCAGACTAACTGTATTTGGAGGTGGGGTTTTAGGAGGCCAACAAGGTTGAGTTAAGATAGAAGGATGGAGCTCTAATCTGATAGGATAGGTGATGTTTAAGGAGTGACAGAGACCTTCTTGGCACCAATAAGACCTTTCAGAGCCAAGGTATATATGCTTCTGTTGTTTAAGACACACAGCCTATGGTATTGTATTAACTGAAGATGGAGAACAGGGATGCAGTTCAGTGCTTAGCCAATCAATTGCAATGACTAATGTGTACCCTCGAAAGATTTCACCCAGGGATGAAAGAACCAGGGGATGAAACAGATTTGACCTTGGTGATGGGCTGTTATCTCACACAGTCATCTTTATATCTCCTTTATCAATAGATACTCATAACCTCTAGAAAATGAAAGGAAGCCTCTCCATCCACATCCAGTCTCTGTCACCTTTGGCTACAAAAGATAGAGTGGGTCCGTTCACTGAGTTTCTATCTAAATTCTTTGGTCTTGTCATCATAGCTCTGGCAAGAAATGGGGCTAACAGAGAGAGACTGAGAGGTCCCACTGCACACCCAGGACAAGGCAGAGCACTGTGGATTAAAGGCCACTGCTGCTTGTTCTCATTTTTCTCTCTCCATTGAAGTTAACACTGAGTATTCTCTCTACTGTTAAATGAGCATTTTTGTCACCAGAAACCTGGTTAGGAGACTTTCTTTATAGACTTGAGAGCCAGGTATGGCGGCTCACACACTTATATGTCCCTCACTTGGAAAATGGACACAGAAGTCTCATGAATTCAAGGATATCTCCAGCTAGTCTAACCTGTCAGCTACATGTGACGCCACCACTAGCTACGCTTTCAGTTCAAGGCTGGCCAGCCTGGGCTACCTAAGACCTGCCTCAAACAACAACCTCAACAACAACAACAACAACAACAACAACAACAACAACAAAATCCAAGATTGTTCTTCTCTTTAATCCCAGATGGCAAATTAATTCAAGCAGCATTGGGAATTGGTTCTAATGCTTTGTCTTAATTCGGCTCCCAGAATCGCCTGGGAATCTGTGTTTAGACACTGAAGGAAGCCTGACCCCAGGTGGCTCTGATTAGGAAATAAAGTTGCAAATGGCCAATGACTGGGTGAAAGAGGCGGGACTTTTAAGACTGCACTGGCAGAGAACAGAAGGAGAGGGAGAGAATTGCCCTGACTTGGAAGCAGAGGGATTAGACATAAGAGCTGGAGGAAAGAAAGCAGCTAGCCATGTAAAAATTCAAGAAAATGGCACTAGGTACTACTCCCCCGATTGGGTCTGGGATAGCAGAGATGAAATGTTGATTTAGTAAGTTGACTTAGGAAAGTTGGAGGGGAGAATGTAGGCTAGCCGAGGGGAGAATTAGAAATGCCCAGCCATTGAGCTAGTCAAGGCATATCAAAATTAGCCTGTGTGTGTGTGTGTGTGTGTGTGTGTGTGTGTGTGTGTGTGTGTGTGTGTGTGTGTGTGTGTGATTTGTGAATCCAGAGAGCTCTTGGACATGTGCATGTATGCATGAGACCCACCAGTAGCCAAAGTGGTTTAACTTACCTACCACTACAAAGCAGTGACTTGGATCAGCCATTTTATTTTATTTTTTTCATAGAATCCAGAGCTGTACCTGTCTTTCCCTCCCGAGTACTGGGAGTGCCATTTCCATTCTTACTGTGCTTTTGTTTTATGTACAATTTGTAGGTTGGCTAGATGTTCTTTGTTGTGCTTAAGGTTTATAAAAATGGTGTGGCAGTTTAAAAATGCTTGTCCCAGGGAGTGGCACTATTACGAGATGTGGCCTTGTTGGAGTAGGTGTGAGCTTATTGTAGGAAATGTGTCATTGCCAGAGTGGGCTTTGAGACCCTTCTTCCAGCTGTCTGGAAGCCTAGTCTCCTGTTTGCCTTCAGAAAAAGACGTAGAACTCTCAGCTCCTCCAGTGCCATGTGTGCCTGAATGTTGCCACCCTTCCTGCCATGATGATAATGGACTGAAACTCAGAACCTCAAGCCTACCTCAGTTACATGTGGTCCTTTATTAGAGTTGCCTTGGTCACGGTGTCTCTTCACAACGATGAAAACCCTAGCTAAGATAAATGGGAAACTTGGTTTTGGTTTGTTTTCTGTATTTTATTTTTTTAAAGAGCTTAGGGACAGCATGACCAAACAATAATTATCTGCAGGTTCACCTGAACTGTTAGTGGAGATGGCACTAGCTGGAGATTAAACTAAGCTGGAGTAGTTGAGGAGGAACCCCACCATAGCAATAATCCTTGAAAGAAGAGAAAGTGGAAGCCATGTGTTTTTCTGATCTGGTCTAAATGTGGGAGTCATACAATGTCATTGCCATTCTTACTGTATTGCTTAATAGAATCATGAGTCTATGTGATGTACTCAAGGGATAATGCCCATCTAAGTTCACAGATTCAAGAAGACTCTAAAACTTTTGTTGATTTTTTGTGACTTCTACATCATGAACCCCCTAGTATTCAGCCTCTACCTTTGCAGCTCCCCCCAAGAGAAAAGAAAGAACACACAAACAAAACAAGGCATAGAAAACATCTCATCGTGGAAGTTACAGTGTATCCCAGTGTATCCTACTATCAATCCCTCTGTCCACACATCTTCACTTGCAAATGTTCATTTGCAATGAGTCTTTGGTCTGCTTGGAGGTCTCTGGCTTCTGAGACACCATCAATATTGGGTCCTCATCAGGACTCCTCCCAGGTATCCAGTGGTTACCCTTTGTCATGGAGATCCTGCAGCTTTGGGTCAGCAGAATAGGCCCTTTCATGCACTCCAACAATTTACAGATGAAGTTTATTTTGGAGTGGGCCAACTCAAAGGTGTTAGCTGAGCTGATCATCCTGCAGACTCTCCCGCACCCACACCACCAGGGTGCCCTTTCCAGCATGACTCTGGCTAGGCTGCCATTGGCAGGAGGTAGGGTCAGTTTTCATGATCTCATCTCCCCTGCCCCAGGGCAGGGCACCTGCACCCATACCTCCACATCCAGCTTCACTGTGCTGCCCAGAGGAGGTGCAGGTCCTACTCTCCCAAGTGTTACAGTCAGTGAGGGACAGGAATAGCTCTCCAGCATTCATGCTTTCGGGTCCAACACTCTCAGGTGGCAAGGGGTGAGGAGGTGAGGACATCACCCCTGTGCCCTGTGCCCTGTGCCCTGTGCCCTCTCACCTCACAGTTGACAAGGGTCAGGGTCAGCTCACCTGTGGCCCCTGCAACCAGGGAGAAACTCTTCTGCTGACTCTAACTCTTGATAAAGCAAAGCCAAAGTTATCTTAGAGAAAAGCAAACCAATGGGCAATATTGAAAGGCAAGCTGTATTGGTTTTGTTTTCTGTAGCTGCAATAAAATTCCTGGACTAAAGCAATTAAGGGAGAAACAGTTTATTTTAGCTCATAGTTCCTGGTGACAGTCTACTATAGCAGGGAGCTTGAGGAAGGTGAACATATCACATTCATAGTAAGGACACAGAGATATGTATGTATGGATGCATGCTGATGATCAGTTCAATTTCTCCTCTTTAGGATATCTTCTGCCTAGGGAATGGTGCCACCCACAGAGGATGGGTTTTCCCACCCAAATTAAAGAAATCAAGATAATCCCCCAGAGGCATTACAACAGGCCAAACTGAACTAGATTTAACATTTGAAAGCATTCTTTGTCTGCTGCCCACTAGATATCATGCAGTCAAAGTCAAATACATGGCAATCAAAATTGTCTTCAGGCATTGTATGTTGCCAAATGTCCCTGGGTAACAAAGACACCATCAAACCTAGCTGAAAGGGGCTTAAGACAAACCCTACAAGTCATGAGGTCTCTGGAGTTTAATGTGGTTCTTTTTAAACCCCAAATCCCTATATCCAAAATAGTTCTGGCTACAAAATTAGAGACAACATAAAATGGTCCCAAAGAGAGAAAAAGACAAATAACTTCCAGAATAATGTTTTTGTCTGCATATTCTTTAATTCATGGGCTCTTCATAACAGCATCGTGTTCAGCTGGGTGACACTGGGTGGGAGGCAAAGATTCCTGAGAGTACTGGATATTCCAGTCCAGGGCTGTTTGCCACCAAGGAACAGGGATTGGCTTCACCTTCCTCTTTCTGATGATGGACAAGCCTGCAGTCACGAAACAAGACAATCAGGCAACATAACAAACTGATCTCAGCTATTCTTGCTATTTAAAGTAGGATTTTACAGGCATGTTCGACAGTTGGTAGTCTCGTTGCCCTTTTTTTTTAAAGACAAGAGGGAAAACAAAGAATGACTCAAATCAACAGCCATGGACTGGCTACCTACTGTGTTCCCAGTGCCCCACTTGATCCATCTTCTTTTATGGCACGAATCACTTGCAATGGGAAATAAACTGCTACCTCTGGATATGGCTGCAGTGTGGTCTCATTTGGCAAATCCAACATGGAACAAGCTTCAAGGTCGCCTCCAGGGCTTTGGATGCCAAGGAATTTCAATCTCATCCCACAGGGATATGTTAGCAAGAAGCATCGTTGTCAGTCAAGGTTGGGAAATAGTGCTCCTTCACAAGAAGACTGAGGAGTCTGACAACTTTGTCCTCTTGTTCAATCCCAGAGGGCTGTAGGGTTAATGTTCACCTTCAGCAGAGCTGACCTCCTGAACTTGCATTCTCTCCAGTCCTGTTTCTTCACTCTTTGGCCCAACTTGGTGAGGGGAGGACAGGAGCCAGAGCCAAGATCCTCACTGGGGAAATGAGCCGGGTCCTCTCTTGCTCCATTGCTCAAGGTGGATTCTTGACCCCACAAGGTTACAGTACTTGCACACTCTGAGAGGAGTGGAGACAAAGCTGCCTCGATGGGGCTCAGAAAACACATTCTGGCTTGGCAGCACTTGAGAGGATTCTAGAGACTTTGTATTAGATTTTATTTTGTTTTGTCCATAGACCCTTCAAGGACATTGCTGCAATAGCCTCTCGGGGCTCACTCTCCCATCATTCTCCTCCCATGAGCTGCCAAGAACCTGTCCTGGCCCAGGTCCATCCCCAGCATCCTCCACCCACATCAGGGCAATCACCTTCTTTCCCAATGAGTGGCCAACTTTCCTGAGGTCATCTCCAGGCAAAGGCACAGGGAGCTCAGCCTGCTAACAACCACCACTCACCTGTCTCTTCCCTAGTGATTGCCATATTCCAAATGCCAGTTTAAACATGCCATCTGCCGTGTAAGTCAGGACAATCTCAGAAAGCAGATATAATTACTGTCTTCTTTTATAAGTTATACTGAGGACACAGAAGGACTTGTTGGTGGCCAACAGTTTCTATACAGACCTGGCTCTGACTCCAAATCTGGGTCTCCTTGGGCCTCCAGTCCCTCTTCTCTGCACTTCCTTGGGGAGCTGCCCCCTTGCTCTGCCTCTTGGAACACATTGCTTTTGTTCTGGATTTTCTCTAGTAAATTATCCACTCCTTCTGATCTACAGCTCCCGTGCTAGGTATAGTCTCGGTTCTACTATGAATAAACTGTTTTTATGTCTCTATTGGTATATAATTATATATATAAATGAATTTCATTATGACATTTTAATACATGTGTATAATGTATTTTGTCCCTATTAATACCCAGAACTTTTCTTCTCTCCTTCCCATCCCTGCTGATCCCTCCCTCTTTCAAATTAACCCTCTTTTAGTCTCTGTCATATATGTGTGTATGTGTGTGTGCGTGTGTGTGTGAGAGAGAGAGAGAGAGGGAGAGAGAGAGAGAGAGAGAGAGAGAGAGAGAGAGAGAGAGAGAAAGAGAGAGAGAGAGAGAGAGAGAGAGAGAGAGAGAGAGATAGAGAGAATCAGTGAATTCCAGTAGAGTTATTTACAGAGGCACCTGATCAGTGGCTATATAGCACCTATAGTAGCCATTTCCTGCCTATAAATCCCCAAAAGGATAGCCTCACTTGCTGAAAATTCTTCCAACCTTCAGGACATCAGTTTTCTCATCAATAGCATTCTGGTTCCAACCCATATTATTGTCAGCATAGGAACTGAGCTAGCCTATGTGTCTCTGAGTCCGCAAAAGCACATACCTGAAAGATCTTATCCCACCGATGCAGAGGTAAGTCCCCTATGTCCTAAGACTCAGGCTCTACCTGGGATGCTAAGCACCCTATGAGATCTCCACATATAAACACAAACAGGCTGCCTGGTAGCTTCCCAGTGCAGGGACAATAGCTGCTCTTGGCTCTTTCCTCATAGAAAGGTCACATTCCTTGGCCTAGAGGCCCAGCACAAGGAAATAAGGCTGCCAGACATAAAACATTAGGGGCTCTGATTTGCTTTGTTTTGATTTTTAACTTCTAAACCTCCAGATTCTCTTGCTTATTTCTGAGGCAGGAGGAGGAGGGTGGAGGGGTGCTGAGTTCAGCAGAGAGGAGAGAAGCTCCTTGCTGGCAGTTGTTAAACAGAAAAACTGTCAAACCAGGGCCGAGGCCAGTGGGTTTCACTAGAGTCAAGCTGTGAACAGTTCTCTGTAGACCTCAGACCCAGACTTGGCTTAAAGAGAGGCTCAGAATGCCATTTTAAAGCTCTGTTGATTCTGCTGTATCCATCCTGGGTCTTCATGATAAAGCACCCCAAACTAGTAGTGTCTTAGAACAGCAGAAAGTATTATGTTGTGGATCTGAAGACTAGTAACCCAAGGTCAAGGTATCAGCAGCCACTGGTCATTATAAAATCTGTAGTGGGGAAAAAAGTCTCCCTGCTTCTTCCAGCTTTTGAGGGTTCTTGGCTGATGACAGTATTATTCCAATCTCTGCCTCTGCTTTCCATGCTAAACCACCCTGTGCAAGACAGGCAGGTGATCTGCCTCTGAGCCCCATCCACAGTCCCATGCATTTTGCCATCTTGCCTCTGTTTTTATGTGGCCTTCTCCATGCCTCCTTCCCCATTCCTCTCTCTCTCTTCCTCTCTCACATGTGCATATTCGTGTGTGTAAGTGGGACATAGTATACAGGTGTACATGCCCATGTATATGTGTATGTGTGAAGGTCAGTAGACAATCTCAAGTGTCATTCCCTCTCAGGCACTGTCTGCCCTGTGAGTTTGTTTGTTTGTTTCTGAGGCAGGGTCGCTTACTGGCCTGGGGTTACCCAACTAGGCTTGACTGGATTGCCATCGAGCCTCAAGGATCCAGCTTACCCAGCCCTGAGAGTACCCACCATGCGTGGGCTCTTTTAGGTTGGTATTGAACTTGGGTTCTCATGCATGCACAGGGAACAGGTTAGAGACTAAGACAGATTTCCCATTTCTGTAAGGGATTACAGCTCCCTCCTGCCTTAAAGACTTATTTATTTATTTATTTATTTATTTATTTATTTATTTATTTTGTACTTCTACAAGGTGCTGTTTTTGCAGTCCTTGGGGGTGGAAAGCCAACAGAGCATGTCACGGGGCTTCATAATTAATTCTTAACATCTACCCTCCCCACACCAGGTACCTGCTAGACAAGTAGAGGCTTGAAAGGTGTGAGTTCACATCCTAGTCTGTCAGTGGCTAGCCACTTGGTTTTGACAGGTGATTTGGACCACAGACCCACACCTTGCTTCAAAAAAGAAAAAGAAAAAAGTTTAAATGAGATCACCGGACTCGGCAAAATTTAGAGCTAGAGGTAGTCCCTGAGATCATTCAGCATTTCCTGACGTGTGCTCACCAAAATATTACTCCTATAAAGTCACTTTGGGTAAGATGTGCGAAATCTGTTGAGTCTCTCTCAGGGCTTTAAGGGTACATTGGCATGGTGAAGACCCAAAAAAGCGCCATGGTAAAGAAGGTTGTCGCTGTGTCTCCCACACATCTCAGAAACCTGTCTCTTGGATAATCCTGACAATGCTCTCGATCAGTGCTCCACACTTGAAAACCTGTGAAAAGCCACCTTTCAGTGTATATTAGAAAACCCAGAGTTAATCTTAGATGATGCCCCACACGGATTCCCTGCTCCCACCGCCTCCTCTCAGGCTCAAGGTTAAAGGGAACTCAAAGCGGCTTTACTTCTAGTTTTGAATTTTTAATTCTAAAATTTTAATGCTATATACTCATTAGTAAAACGTTACATGTCATAGAAAGAGTGAGAAAGGTTAATAAGATTCTGCTTCCCTCTTCCCATCTTAAAATAACCAACCGGTACAAGATCAGTTGTTCGCCACTTTACCATACCGGCCACAGGAGGATGAAGAGGCTGATGAACCAAGAGAAGTGGAGCCCACTACCAGAGTTCAGAAGTATGTCCTGACAGGAGCTACAGAGAAGACTGCAGCCAATCCCCTTGGCCTCCTGATTCTCTGCTTCCTCCTTACCATGTGGGGGAGGAGTTGTCTATGGAGAAGATTGCTCTTTCGAGGTGCCTGCTTAGTACATGTGGTGTTATACTGAATTTATCATCATCACCATCATCATCACCATCATCATCACTACCATCATCATCACCATCATCACCATCAACATGCAGTTGATGCCAGAAAGGAAACTTACCTACCAGATGATATAGATAACATCACTGAAGCCTTGAGTAGCAACACGTGTTGCCTTGCCTCAGGTCTCACAGCTGTTAGCATGTACAAAGCCCAGAGAGGAAAACCAAACTTGCGCTTCCCTTACAGCTCTAACAATAACTTGTCTCTAAGCTTTCTCTTAACTCGATTCTGATGATGGTACCTGAAGCAGAGGCTCTGTGCTGGGGTGGATGCTCGTGAGGATCTAGGTGCTGAGATTGACAGCTATGCTGTGGTTAGAGTCTTCTAGGTTTGCTGAGACAGTGGGAAGGGCGGTGCCTGGTTCAGGAGAGGGACATTTTCAGCTGTCAGCTTTCAGCCGTCAGTGAAAGCTCCCATTATCATCTTCATACTTGCTTCTCTATCCAGTCAACCATCTGGGTATTCGTCACCAGAGAGCCTGATGACTCGTGCGAGATAGATACCTCTCATCACACAACCCCAGCAGCTCTGAGTCTACAAACCACACAGTAACAAACAATTTCTAAACAACAGCATCAACACACTCAAAACCATTCTAACCACGCCAGTGAACTTTGGCCCAAAGCTGTACGATGTCATGTAAGCCATGTTGCTCACGTGACCCATCAATAGTAGCCAAACATCTACTTCATGTTATTTTGTCTAGATGTCAGAAGCCAAGAGAAAACTTGATTTCTTTGAACAGTCTTTGAGTGGAATTAGTTGCAGATTATTTTTATCCTTTAAACCAGAGGTTCCATTTGTGTGGTCTCAGAATGCCTTCACAGTTGTCAAAACCCCAAAGCCTCAGACATCTTTATTTAACAGTGAGTTGTAGCTCTTCGTGACAAGAAGGGTGTCACTGTTTGATATTTCCTCAGGCACCCTACTACCTGATTTTATACTGAACAGCGGACTCTCATATTTCTTGCTGCAATTATTCTACTATATATCACATACCTCGTAGCCTCTGCCACCCTCTTCTGTTGATTTGAGGGAAAAAAAAGAAAAGGTCTAATACCATGTATGTTAACATTATATTAAAAACAACTTTAGCATCGCAAGGCTTCTGTGAAGATCTCTGCAGTGTACATGTTGAGAACTGTTACTTTAATCACTAAACCTTCTCGTGCTTTGTACCTGTAACTTCAAGTTCAAGATCCAAAGGACTTGGGCTGTGCGTCACCTTACATCCTCACCATCAGCCCGTTCAGATGAATGCTTGATATATCACAGATCAGTATTGTTTTCCAAGTGTCTTAGGATTTTACTGCTGTGAACAGACACCATGATCAAGGCAAGTCATAACTGGAATGCATGTCCATTAATGAGTCTGTGTGTATATTTGTCTGTGTGCGTGTGTGTGTGCGTGTGCGTGTGTGTGTGTGTGTGTGTGTGTGTGTGTGTGTGTGTTTAGTGGTAATAACAGGGATTGGATTATGTGTGATAACACACTTCTCTTTATTTCTGGTTTTGTTTTTATGCCTTTTTACAGAATAAAAGCTATAGTGCTTCGTGTGAAACTTCCATAAAGAAAGTAGTCTAGGCCTGAGGTGACACATGGTCATGAGCCATTGAGCTCCCAGCATGTGTGGCACTCTCTAGCTTGCCTTGGATCTAAGACTGGCCTCTCTCTTTATCCATCACAGTATCCGATTGGGCCCTGACCAAAAAGCTGAACAAGCCTCCAGAATCTCCTCCATCTATGTGATTTTTGCATGAACACCTCTGAAGAGCCATCAACCAAGATCTCAGAAAAAAGAAACCGTCCATATTCATGCATATGTAAGTCTGACTTTTCACTGGTCTTCTTTGCTCTCTCTTTCCTCTCCTGCTTCGAACCCTCCATCAACTCCTATGACCTCATTGTGATGTTTAGAATAATAGTCTTTTCCCACAGGTCATCAACTTCTTTTTTTTTTTTTTCAGAGCTGGGGACCGAACCCAGGGCCTTGTGCTTGCTAGGCAAGCGCTCTACCACTGAGCTAAATCCCCAACCCCTCAACTTCTAATATAAATGTATTTCCATCGGGTTGGGGATTTAGCTCAGTGGTAGAGCGCTTGCCTAGGAAGCGCAAGGCCCTGGGTTCGGTCCCCAGCTCCGAAAAAAAGAACCAAAAAAAAAATGTATTTCTATCAAGGGAAGGTGCTGAGTCACAGAAATTACTCTACCTCAGTTCAGAGTCACAGGCTCGTTAAAGACTGATTATTGTCCCTTCCAAAAAAGAATGGCAGAGGAAGAAGCCAGATGATTTTCTTTTATTTAACTAAGCAAAGAAATGCCCAGAAAGGTAGTTGAGGCAGCTAAGAGACAAGGAAATAAGGGGGAAGTAAGTAAACCACTAATGTGTCAATGCACGGTTTATTGGCTCCCGAATTTCAATAGCAATGAGACATTTTAGTCAGAAGAATAAGAGCTTAAGGGTAAGAGCAGGGGATGGCTCAGAGGGAAAGAAACAACAGTTGCTAGGTAAGTATCAGGATCCGAGTGTGCATAGCTGGCACCCACCAGAAAGCAGGCTGGGGCCATGAACACTTGGAACTCTGGCACTGGAGCAGACAGACAGGAAAATCACCGGGGCTTGCTGACTACCAGGCCTACTCCAGGTTCAGTGAGAGAGTAGGTCTCCGGGGAACGAGGTGGAATGCACTTACACACCCAACGTCTTAAGAACAGAGATTAAGAACTATAATCTCATGGCAGACTTTTATTCCAGGCAGAACCTGGCCTCACGACTGGCCTTGGAAATTGCTTATCACCTGGGATGACAGGGGATAAACAATCCTCCACTGTCCTCAGACTCCTCTTCCAGGCAACTGTCTCTAATCCAACCCAGCATCCTTCGCTGGCAGCCCAGATGTTACCAGATGTAACCTGAGAATTACAGTCAGTCCCACAGGCAGCCTCCCTTTGTTTATCATGAGGAACATATCAGATGGTCTGTTATCCTAAGCTAAAGGTTCTAAAGTGCCCATAGAATCCCAACACCCCATTTTCTCTTTGCTGACTCAAAATTCTTCATTTGCCAAATGCTCATAGCTCTCATAGCTGGCAGTTAATACTCATTCCTAATATTAATAGCATCATTCATAAAAAAGCAACTGTTATTGAATGCTGCTATGGAAATGGTACTGAGACTATGGCAACCCACCCAACTCTGAATGTCAGAGAAATAGCTACGTGCACGAGAGAGTGCTCCTAGGAGCCAGAGGCCTGGATGGCAAATCCCAGGAAGAGCTTGGTAGCACCTGCAGGAAAAATGAGCTGAGCTGGAGGACATCAGTCGTTTGTCTCTGGGTATATTTTGGATCAAGTGGGTTTAGCCATTTCTCAGGGGCTGACAGAATAGAACACCAGATGAGACATAAATGTAACATTGCTATGTGGACAGAAGAATCCTTGCAAGAACCACTAGGTATGGTGAGAGAGTGAGAGTCAGGAAGAGTATAGCTATCCAAAGGTGAGCATCACAGGGTTTGAAACCCTTACAGACTTCTATGCATCTCTTTCCTCCCCTCCAAGCTATACAAGTTCCTCTGTCGTTTTCTTGAGAAGTGACCTGGTACTGTATGTCTTCAAAGATGTGTGTGTGTGTGTGTGTGTGTGTGCGCGCGCGCGCGCACGCATGTGCACAAGAGAGACAGAGAGAGAGGGAGAGAGAGAGAGAGAGGGAGGGAGGAGGAGGAGGTGGAGGAGGAGGAGGAGGAAGAGGAAGAGGAGGAGGAGGAGTTAGTATATGTGTTATACACAAGGCAGGACAAGAAATAAATATTGACTAGTGGGTTGATGGAGACTTGCCAAAGGGTGAGACCTTGTCTCTAAATGCTGAATAGGCACAGACTGCTAACATGCTGAGCTAAGGAAGACGGGCCCCCAAGCAGGAAGAGAACTGTGCAATGGTGCCTGAGTAGGGAAACCACTGGGGAAGAGAGAACACAAAAGAAGGAAGAAATAAAGTAAAAATTACAAGTTCCAGGAAGGTCACAAAATGTGCAGTGCTCCACAAAGGTCCATGGTCATGATGGTGGAATCTGCCCCCTGTTCCCCAACTCTATCAGAATGACCACCTTGGCTTTCACCCCATTCACATCTGCTGTGGGATGAGATGGGAAACAGACAGGATCATCTGATGATTGATAGAAAAGAGAGCCCTCCAGCTAAGTGATTGGAGCCCCTTCTGGCCACTCAGCCAGGGCATGTGTGTCACTCAGCCTGTTGACAATGAGCAAACCCATAACAATCTGCATCTTGCCAGTCTGCACTCTAAGGCTCGTCTGCACTCTGTACCGTATGTGAACAAATTTCTGAGCGTAATGATTCTGCTATGGAGAAAAACATCCTTTGTTCACACCAAAGGGAAGGGATGGGTGGACTTTCGGAGACTATAACGCTGAGTGGGGTGGTAGAAAAATAGATAATTTTTCCTGTTGAGAAACAAACACCAGGGAGAGAAGAATATGTCTTTTGAGTTTGCTCATGAGTCCACAAAGCTCTGCTTTCTTAGCCAAACACACCACACCCCTGGAACCTCCACATATAAAACATTATCATTTTCCAGGAATTTCCACTGGGAGGTCAGGATTCAGCAATAGCTTGTTGGGATGAAAGGAAAGTAAAAATCAAAAGTGAGGGAGGGGTAGATGGGAGAATATTATAGCCTAGATGAAAAGGAAGAATGACCAAAGAACCAAATTTTCTTGGTAATTTCTCCAAAGCGAGTAGCCCTGTGGCCTAGAGCTGGGGAAGCCACACATACTGCCCTTTTTAAGGTACGGGGGGCACTCAGAGAGCACTGACTGTGGACCACAGCTAAGCTTGGGTCACAGGGAACCTGGCCTTAAATGTAAACACTAGTCTCATCGACGTCAAACATTTGGCTTCAGTGAGCTGGGTGTGTGGAACCCTGGAACCTTCTATGGAGTCTGAGACAGTGTAATAAACACTGCCCTGATACTGAGCGGCAGGGCTGAGGACCAGCACCAGAGGCCAGTCAGAGGCACTGAAACTCATGAGCACGGACACAGCGTCCTAGACTGTACATCTCTGTGCAGATGCTCCCAAATGATGTCCCATTTTGTTGTCATTTTGGTGCAGTCCTGCACACCTTTCTCTAGCCTCCAATAGAACTTCAAAAACAGCTATTCAGGTCACAGGTCCCCAGGTCCTCAGGTCCCCAGGTCCACACTGGTCATTTGACTATAGAATGCACCTCCATCTATAAGGAGGGACCCCTTGCTTCCCTACTGCTCCAGGACCTTGCCAGTCTCTTTCTCTACATTCTCTCCATGTGGCCACCTTCTCTTCTGCCTAGTATTCCTCCTCGGGCCTAAAGCCTGGGTATAGCATCCCCCAACACTTTGACACATATCCTCTTCCAACTTCTCCCCCTTTCTCTCTCCCAAGCGCAATCCTCTTTGAAAAGGCTGTCTCCGCTTGCCTCCTCCAGTCTCCCTAATTACCCTTATTGCCCTCTTCAACCAGAATTCTAACCCTCCACTCTTCAGAAACTCTGGGTTGTGAGATCCATAGCTGTCATCATATCACAGACCCAGTGGGTGGCTGACACTCAGCTCCCACAGTTCTTACTTCCTCCAATATGAGTTTCACGCAACATCTGGGACCTCCCCACTCCTGATGTTTCTTTTACCTCTTTGCTCTTTATTTTCAGGTCTAACCTGACCTCTACCTGGTAGAAGAGGCAGTACTCTCTGCCACTGACTCCTTTTCTTTTCAAAATATGTCCTTGGGCCCTTGATGGTCTCATTCAGGATCTTTGAAGTGGAACAACAACCATGTGATGATGCTCTGTTGAGGTTTGATTGTGAAATGCCTCCCCCACCCCACCCCCACCTCTGAATCAACTCATGTGTTTATATAGCTGTTTCTCTGATTATTATATTTGGGAAAGTTATAGAATCTTTAGGAGATGGAGTCTTGCTGAAGAAGGTGGGTCACTGTGGTGGGCCCAGAGGTTTGAAAACCTGGTCCCACTTTCTATTCCCTCTCAGTATCCTGAGATGGATTATAACCAGGCAGCCTCCTGCTCCTGAGCCCTGTCTTCCCCACCAGGATGGAATGGCCCTCTCCAAGTGTAAGCCAGAATAAATCCTCCCTCCCCTGCCTCCAAACACTCTTCTTGACTATTTGACTATAGCAATGAGAAAATACTCTCCTTAGGCACCTTCTGTCCTGCAGTGACCTTGCTTTATTTTAGAACATCTCTACCAATGGCAGCCTGCATTCTGGGCTCCCAGAGATATCCACATCCTAAACCTGTGGGTTTGAAGGTTCCTGAAAGAAAATTTGTAGTATGCTTAAGTCCTGAGTAAGTCCTGAGCTAGGGACATGATGCTTAACTCCAGTTAGGATGATGGTGTCTATATCAGAGTTTCAGTGGTATGAAGAATAGCTCAGGAATGTCAGAAGTTTCTACAAGCTGTGTCCCCAGGAAGGACACAACTCGTTGATTTTAACCTAGTGACACCCACACCATGCTGCTGGCTCTCAGATATATAAGATAATGAATTTGAGTCATGCTGGGCCAAGAGGTTCATGGCAATTATTTTTTTTTAACGAAAACAGAAAATGAACATCACAAAGGAAGTTATGATAATACATGTGAATTTGCTAAGCTCTCTCTTTGCTCATAAAAGGCCAACTTTCCATGGGGGCAGGGTCTTATTTAACTTGTTCTTGAAGCTTCCCCAGTATCTGAAGCACTCTTGGGCTGTGTGGATCATATTTGCTGAGTGAATACACACCACTGTGTCTGGGCCTTTCTCTTCAGTGACAATGGTGACACAGAGTCTTGGAGCTTGGAACTAGAAGACTGCAGCCTCTTGTGCACTACTATCATATTCTACGTCACAAAGGCCTGGATTTTGATCTGGTCCTTCATCTCTGGGTATAGGTAACGCCATCATCGTTTTACTGTGTCTGAGCTCACAAAATTCTTTGTCACAATTGTAGCATCCCGGCTAATAGCCCACCATCTTCAACACTTATACACATCATCTAGGTCATACATGTCACTTCTGTTAAAATGAGTGCATATCCAGAGACTTTTTTACCAGGTCACTTCTGTTAAAATGAGTGTGTATCAATGGAGTTGTTGTTTTTTTTTTTTTTTTAAGTGACTTTGCCAATACTGCAAGGGTATAGAAATCAAGTGCTTTTCTTTTCTTTTTTTTTTTTTTTGAAAAATTACCTTTTCCACTTCTATCTTAAGCAGAGATCTTCTGAGCATGTGCTTAGGAGGAATGGGTCCATCTCTGAGCTTGGTTTTCTCCTGCTGGCAGTATGCTGCTGCTCATACGTCAGGCTGAGGGTGGCATTGGCTCCTCCATTGACACATTGGAGAAGTATGTGGCTAAGTGACATTGTAATGCACCACGGGGGGGAGGCATAGCCCATGGCGCATATTGTAACCATCAGGGACTCTTGTTGGCAAGTGCCTAAAATCCCTCCTCACAGTGTCTCACCACACACTAAGTGTGTTGGCTCCTGGGCCTGATCCTGTGAAAGTGCCAACTTCAGTCATGATTTCATGTCCATCAGAACCTGATCCCACCCCACTGTTGACTCTACCCCTCTTCTTTCTCATGGTGTCAGGAAAGGCACTTTCTCCTTAATCCTTCCCACTTCCAGCCTGGTGAGGAGAAGAGCCAGTTTTCTTTGGCCGGAAATAGGTCACATGCCTATTCCTAACTAACCACTACAGATAGGATGGATGCCAGGGTCAACTCTCAGGTTCATCTGTGAAGCCAAGGCGGAATTCCACAGCCTTGCCCGAGACACATAAGTTGCAAATAGAAATCTTGGCAGGAATTCTGAGAGAAGAATCGAGCACAAAAACCAGAGAGGGGATAGGCATCTGTTCACAAACTGCTTGATGGACAAATTGTACAAGGTCACCTCTGGGAATAAAGAACTAGGCATCTTAAGAAAGCACTCTATTCTGTTGTTTGTGCTATGACACCAGAAAACCTTACACTCAGCTGAGCAATGGTGGTACATGCCTTTAACCCCAGCATTTGGGAGGCAGAGGCAGGCAGATCTCTATGAGTTTGAGGCCAGTCTACAAAGGGAGTTCCAGAATAGCCAAAACTACAGAAAAACTATGTCTCAAAAAAAAGAAAGAAAACTCTTATACTCACGAACACATACAACTTCCATGAGTCATCCAACCCTGATCTCAGAGTACCCAATACTGACATATTAGAGAAGAATTAAAATCTTAGGGGAAAATGAACTCAAGTCCTCCCCAGTACTGAGTATTTCACACATTATCATCAAAGAGGAGGTGCCTCTCTGAAGAAGAGCATTGCCACTCAAAAAAATCAGCACCAGGCTTCCCCCAGGACTGGAACAGCCTGGCCCATACAATCAATGGCTTGCCCTCAGGAGACACCTTGCCATTTAAACTTGGATTGAATTATGTATCTGTCTACAGGCTCAGAACAGGGAAGTGCTCATACTCAGAGAGATATCAAAGACATGAGGCTAGACAAAAGAAGAGCAGATCAAGAAATCCCAGTTCATTTCAACGTGAACCATACAGTCGTCGGAATGCAGGACAAGAAAAGGCTCCAGTAATGGAGCAAAACTGATCCCTCTCTTCTCTATCTGTTTGTCTGTCTCTCTCTCTCTCTCTGTCTCTTTCTGTGTCTCTGTCTGTGTGTGTGTGTGTGTCTGTGTGTGTCTGTCTGTCTGTCTTCCAATATCCCTCTTTTCCTCTTGCTCCACTCCTAATCCAGATTCCCCATCCAAGTCCATAGTCTAGAAACAAGACTTTATATTCCCTCCATTATACACTTAGAAATCACTCCATACTACCTTATCTTAAGCTTATTCTCAATGAGTCTTCCATGGTTTTAATTCTTTAGCAGAAAGGCACTTATCTGGCCATATCAACCTAACACTCTTATTGGTTTCCAGAATCTAAATACTTATTTTAAAATCTACCCTTTGGAGGCTTGGGAGATGGCTGAGCAGTTAAGAGTGACAAGGGCTCTTCTAGAAGACCAGAGTTCAGTTTCTGGCACCCACACCAGACATCTCACCAACAACTTCAGGGGATCTCATGTCCTCTTCTGACCCATGTGGGCCTCTGTACATATGTGGACATAACCCTACACACATACACATAATTAAAGGTTAAGATGGGTTTTTTTTTTTTTTTTGGTTCTTTTTTTCGGAGCTGGGGACCGAACCCAGGGCCTTGCGCTTCCTAGGTAAGCGCTCTACCACTGAGCTAAATCCCCAGCCCTAAGATGGTTTTTTTAATCGATCCTTTGCCTAGCAAGTGTGAAGCCCTGGGTTCAATCTTTAGCATAGCATGCAGCATGCGTGGTGGCACAGAGCTGTAATCCCGGTACGGGGAAGGAAGAAACCGGAGGAAGACCATCCCCAAATGGTTAGCAAATTCAAGGCCAGCCGAGAACACGAGACACCCCATATTCAAATGTCTAAGACTATTCGTGTTAAGTTCCAAGCTGTTGATTTCATCCACGATTCCTAACTAGAATAGTCATTGTGAGATCCCAACTCTGTCATACTTAACTGGGCACTTAAGATCCTTCCAGCTGAACATCAGGAGAGATCTAGTAACTATGGTCCAAGGTAAGTGTTAAAAATATTGCACAAGAGCTAGAGAGATGACTAATCCAGCAGAGTACCTGCCCTACAAGCATGAAGACCTGAGTTCAGATCCCGGGCACCCAAGAAAAAGCTGAGTAGAGATGTAAACACCTGCAGACCCAGCACTGAAGAGGCAGAGGAGGGAAGACTCCCTGGAACTCACTAGAAGACCAATTTAGCCAGAGTGGTGAGTTTCAGGATTAGAGAGAGATCCTGTCTCAAACTGCAAGGTGGCCAACAATTGAGAAAGACACCTGATGTCTCCTTCTGGCCTCCAATCGTGCATGCACACACATATACCAAAACTTGGAGAGATAGATAGGTAGGTAGGTAGATAGATAGATAGATAGATAGATAGATAGATAGATAGATAGATAGATAGATAATCTCCATCCAAAGCTAAGAGCCCTCAGGCTTCACAGAAAATCTGTTAATCTTCATTTGGTCACTGGAAACAAATGAACCATGCAGCCCTACAGCTCATTTCAGTCAAGGGTTTTGGTTCCAAGGTTCTACTGAAATCCAGATTCACTGTGCATGCCGCAGGCCACATTGCCCATTTCAGAGCCACTCAAAACCAAATGAGCTCCATCTGGCATGATTCTGAGAGAACCCAACTGAATCACACAAACCACTCCTTAACCCAATTGCTCATCACTATGCAAATACTCCTTCTAGTATTTTTTTTTTCTGTCAATAAGCAGAAACTTTCTCTCTACTTAGGATCCCAAAAGGATCATCTGGCTTTCACTATACCATTCAAAAACAGCTTTCCACAGTTTCCCATCAAGCTTGTATTCATTCTAGAAGAAAACCAGGAATTGTAAAACTTTGAAAATGCCTCCCAGAATCCTCTCGTGTCAACGTTCCCGTGGTTGTTAGTACAGAGACTGGATATCACCACCAACTTTCAGTGCCCTCCCATGAAAAGTGGCTCATCCCTGCCCTGGGAGTGGTTAGCTTCACCAACTGGTTTGCTTTAGGTGGTGAGAAATGGGCAGATATGAGGCAACCCTAAGTTCCTGATGTCTCCATCAGAACCACACCCTAACCTGGGCCACCATGGAGATTCCAGAGTGTCAGCACATAAAGGCATCTGACTTGAGCACAGTCTGTGACGCAGGCAACAGTCAAACCTTTGCAAATGTCCTTTTTGGCCTCTGGAAAGCTCTGTGTTGTCTGCACCTGGCCTTTAAATGCAAGGACATCGAAGCTCTAACACTTTCTGTACCTGGCTCATTGGCACTGCTATATTCTATCTATCAGCACAGCTTGAACTCAGGCATCCTTTCTCTACATGTCAATAGATACACATTGAAATATGGCCAGGGAATAAAAGAGAAGGCTGAAAGTTCACGGCAAAACCACTCTCATGAGGTTATCGTGACCACTCGACTGATATCAATGAAAGTCTCCTGTGATGCCCACACACCTATGGTCACTTCATTTTTGACAAAAGAGCCAAAACCATCCAATGGAAAAAAGATAGTATTTTCAAAAAATGATGCTGGTTCAACTGGAGGTCAGCATGTAGAAGAATGCAGATCGATCCATGCTTATCACCCTGTACAAAGCTTAAGTCCAAGTGGATCAAGGACCTCCACATCAAACCAGATAGACTCAAACTAATAGAAGAAAAAGTGGAGAAGAATCTCAAACACAGGGGCATTGGAGAAAATTTCCAGAACAAAACACCAATGGCTTATGCTCTAAGATCAAGAATTGACAAATGGGATCTCATAAAACTACAAATCTTCTGTAAGGCAAAGGACACTGTTGTTAGGACAAAACAACAACCAACAGATTGGGAAAAGATCTTTACCAATCCTACAACAGATAGAGGGCTCATATCCAAAATATACAAAGAACTCATGAAGTTAGACCGCAGGGAGACAAATAACCCTATTAAAAAATGGGGTTCAGAGCTAAACAAAGAATTCACAGCTGAGGAATGCCAAATGGCAGAGAAGCACCTAAAGAAATGTTCAACATCCTTAGTCATAAGGGAAATGCAAATCAAAACAACCCTGAGATTCCGCCTCCCACCAGTCAGAATGGCTAAGATCAAAAACTCCGGCGACAGCAGATGCTGGCAAAGATGTGGAGAAAGAGGAACACTCCTCCATTGTTGGTGGGATTGCAGACTGGTACAACCATTCTGGAAACCAGTCTGGAGGTTCCTCAGAAAATTGAACATTGAACTACCTGAGGACCCAGCTATACCTCTCTTGGGCATATACCCAAAAGATGCCCCAACATATAACAAAGACACATGCTCCACTATGTTTATAGCAGCCTTATTTATAATAGCCAGAAGCTGGAAAGAACCCAGATGCCCTTCAACATAGGAATGGATACAGAAAATGTGGTACATCTACACAATGGAATACTACTCAGCTATTAAAAACAATGACTTTATGAAATTCATAGGCAAATGGATGGAACTGGAAAATATCATCCTAAGTGAGGTAACCCAATCACAGAAAAACACACATGGTATGCACTCACTGATAAGTGGATATTAGCCCAAATGCTCGAATTACCTTAAATGTACAGAACACATGAAACTCAAGAAGGATGACCAAAATGCAGGTGCTTCACTCCTTCTTTAAAAGGGGAACAAGAGTACAACAATGCCAAGCAACCAGAGCTTCCAGGGACTAAGCCACTACCTAAAGACTATACATGGACTGACCCTGGACTCTGACCCCATAGGTAGCAATGAATATCCTAGTAAGAGCACCAGTGGAAGGGGAAGCCCTGGGTCCTGCTAAGACTGAACCCCCAGTGAACTAGTCTATGGGGGGAGGGCGGCAATGGGGGGAGGGTTGGGAGGGGAACACCCATAAGGAAGGGGAGGGGGGAGGGGGATGTTTGCCCGGAAACCGGGAAAGGGAATAACACTCGAAATGTACATAAGAAATACTCAAGTTAATAAAAAAAAAAATCAAAAAAAAAGAAATGTAAATAAGAAATACTCAAGTTAATAAAGATGGAAAAAAATAAAATTAAATTAAAAACAAGTAAAAGGGGAACAAGAAAAAAAGGGGGGGAACAAGAATACCCTTGAGAGGGATTTGGGAGGCAAAGTTTAGAACAGAGACTGAAGGAACGCCAATTCAGAGCCTGTCCCACATGTGGCCCATACATATACAGCCACCCAACTAGATAAGATGGATGAAGCGAACCAGATGTAGATCTCTCCTGAGAGACACAGCCTATGTGGCAAATACATAGGCAAATGCCAGCAGCAAACCACTGAACTAAGAATGGGACCCCCGTTGAAGGAATCAGAGAAAGGACCAAAAGAGTTTGAATGGGGCTTGAGACCCTATATGAACCACAATGCCAACCAACCAGGGCTTCCAGGGACTAAGCCACTACCCAAAGACTATACATGGACTGACCCTCCCTGGACTCCAACTGCATAGGTAGCAATGAATAGCCTAGTAAGAGCACCAGTGGAAGGGGAAGCCCTTGGCCCTGCCAAGACTGAACCCCTAGTGAACGGGATTGTTGGGGGGAGGGTAGTAATTGGGGAAGAATGGGGAGGGGAGCACTTATATAGAAGAGGGGGAGGAGGGAGAGGGGGATGTTGGCCTGGAAACTGGGAAAGGGAATAACAATTGTAATATAAATAAAAAATACCCAATTTAATAAAGTGGAGGAAAAAAAAGGAAAGTCTCCTGTGATAAGAACTAAGAACTAGAAAGAGTTATATGGGAATGTGAACATTAGGGTACGTCCTAACCATACTGTAACACGGACAAAGTTAATCAAGGCTGGGTCACATAGGCCTGTAAGCTTAGCTATTAGGGAAGCTGAGGCAGGAAGATTCCAAGATCATGAGTGGCCTATTCTACAAAGTGAATTCAAGGCCACTCTGCACAACTTAGTGAGACTCTGTTCCAAAGAGTAAGAAGAGGCCCAGGGCTATATCTCAAGTGGTAGCACAAAGCCCTGGGTTCAAACCCCAGCACCCACTGCATAAACTGAGTGTGATTCCAGCACTCAGGAGACTGATAGGAAGGTCAGAAATTCAAGGTCATCTTTGTGTAGCAAGTTCAAGGCTAGGAATGCAACACAGTGATAGAGTGGCTATAGAGGAAGACGGCTCCATGAGTGCTCTCTTCTTGTTATTAACTGAAAATTCATACGACACCTCCTGATCATGGTTTCCCTCTCCCCCATCTCCCGACTTCTCTTCACATCCAACCCCAAGCCTTCTTTCTCTCTATCTGAAAACAAATAGGCAAATGAAAAAAAAATCAAGCAGATAAAACCACATTACGAAGCATAAGAAGCCACCCTGCTGCGGCTCTTATGGAATGTCACCCTGACACACACACACACACACACACACACACACACACACACACAGAGAGAGAGAGAGAGAGAGAGAGAGAGAGAGAGAGAGAGAGATAAACAAGTAAATAAGAAAGCAAAGAAAATAATAAAACAAACCACAAAGTCTGAAATCATAATATACAAATGAGAGGTGGAAGGTGGACACACCGAACATTGCTTCCAGTTCTTCAACCACTCATGGTGAAGCTACCTCACAAAAGCTCTAACAGGCTCAGGTTTGTTTCAACAAACCCTTCATTGGGTTTCTGAGTGGGGAATATTCCTTTTGAGTGATTCTTGTTTCTTCCTACAGACCTTCGGCTGAGAGGTATAACCCTTCTCATCAACAACTAAGATCCCTCACCCCAATCAGGTCAACCCAAGGAACCTTCCCAAACCGGCCTGGTCTTGAGTCTTCCCTTTCCTCTGGCCTTCTTCATTTTTACCACAATAACTTTATGCCCTAGGCTCATAGGACCTTAAATAGGAAAAGCTTCATGCAACTCTAGGATCCATCCTGAACACATTGATGCAATCTTTACTGGGAGAAGCTTCCTTGAGCAGGCCAGGAGATAGGGCTATTTTAGCTTGGCAGGTTGTAAGTCATAGCTGGGGACAGCTGCCCACTCCTGCTTCTGTGAGATGTTCTCGTTCTCCACCACCCTGCTGCGGCTCTTCTAGAATGTCACCCTGACTCTGCAGTGTTGACGGTGAGCCAAAATATGTGACTCACCTCCATAAAACACACAGCCTCTCCCAAGCACACTGCCTTTCTGACCAAAGGCACAGGAGTCCAACAGCGGAAAGTATTTGGCTTAGAGCTCATCCAGTGTACCATCGTCCTACATGTGTGAGTGTGTGCTTGTGTGTGCTTGTGTGTGGATTTGGAAGACAAATTCAGCTGCCAGTGCCAGCCACCTTAATCTTTCTTTTTGTGTTGGACATGTTCCCTCATTGGCTCAGAACTTAGCATGTAGGCAAAACAGGCAGAAATCTGCCTGTCTCTGCCTTCCCAAGGCTTAGACAAGTCAACGCTTTAGTTTGCAGAAGGGAAAACCAAGAGGCTAAACAACATTGCCAACATCGGTGACTACAGCACGAGGCTTGTGGCCCACGGATCCAAGATATTGTCCATTCTACAAAGATGTGTCATAACAGCAACAGGCTGGGAAGGAGCTGTGTGTCCACAAACCTGTCGGGTGTGAACACATATGCATATATCTGCATATGATCTTAAAAAATGCAAGCGCCACACGTGTGGGGCTGGGTGGTGTTTGTTTTGTTTTCCACTTCGTAACATCTGAGCATTTCCCATATGGTTTGCAGATGGTTCTGCCTCCTCAGAAAACCCTAGTCGCCCTGTTTGTTGTCTTTTCCCATACCTGTCCTACTCACACCAGTTAGAATAAGCCTTGAGAAATGGAAATAAGATCCCATTACCTCCAGCCTTAAAAACCTCCAGTGATCACTCAATATTTTTAAGAGAGGTCATACTGTCCAACCTGATGCCCAAGGTGCTGAGTGGCCTCGCTCCTATTCCTTCGTGGGCCTTAATTCTGTGCGGGCACACAGGTTTCCTTGCTGTCCTTAAAGGCACCAAAGTTTCTTCCCCAACCTGATAGCCTTCTGGAATCTTCTCTATTCTCAAAGAAATACCCTTTCTATATGTGCATCCTGTACCTGTGTTTACCCGTACACCTCATCTTACTTCAAAAACTCATCTCACAGGGAGCAACCTGAGAAAGCAGAAGATAAACAATCCAGAAACCAGGAAGGCTGGAGCAAAATAGTGTCTGCTGCACTGGACGGGACCACTGAACTCATAAAATCACAGTGGCTGTGCTTGCTCTCACAAGACCTGTCCAAGATCAAACCACTTGTCATTCATTGTAGGCAGAGAAGCTTATGAGGTCCCACTCCTAACTGAGAAACTACTGACAGTTGAAGACTTCTAGGGGAAGGAGGGTCAATATTCTTTTAGGGTGTGGCCCCTAGTAGGTTCCAATGGTTGTCTCCACACCCATGAGTATATTATCTGCACAAATTAGACTCAGTGGGTGGGTTGGTTGTTGTTGTGTTTGTTTGGGAACAAAATTATGAGGGAGTCAGGGGATGGATCTGGGAGGAGTTATGGGAGGAGTGAGAGTTGAACATGATCCAAATTCCTTGCCTAAGTGAATGAAGTTCTCTAAAAATTAGTAAAAGAAAAAATAAATGTTTTCTTTAAAACACAGCTCAGATGGTGCCTTCTGCTTCTCCTAACCCCACCCCCTTGCACCTGCACACCCCATCAGACCACCCTCAGAGCAGTAGGTCATACCCCTAGGTTGTAATTTTGTGTATAGTGTATATATAAATATCTGTAGGATTGTCTGATGTGTGTGTGTCTTCCCCCCACAAGCCAAGCAGGGGATGTCTGCACACCATGAGTGCTCTCTACTCACCCTCAGCAGTAGACCCTCAGGTAATGTCCACTAAAGTGAGAAAACCAAGAAAACAGAGAACACAGGGAACAGAGAAGGAAACCACCGTCACCCAACTGTGTCTCACCCCCCAAATCCAGAGGACACGTGCAAACTCTGGACATCAAACTCAAGTTTAGTAGTTGTACCCTTCTTTAAAAAAAAAATCAATTGATTTTTCTACACTAAGCCTCAATCTGCCAGGGTGAAGGGTTACGTGAGTCTTGTGGGAACACTCTACCCACTCTGCTTCCCAGTCACAAACTAGATGGCTGGCTCTATCTGTCATAAAACTACTGATTTCTTGACCATATCCCCCCAAGAAGTATGTCATGGCTACTCTCTGTGTAGTCTGCATGGGGCACAGATCCCCAATCCCCAGGGTCACCAATGGCCTTTGCTGTGAAAACCCTATCCATATCTCCTTGGAGATCCTCCACAGAAAGCCACCCTAATTTACATGGCCTTTGAAATATCCCTGCACAGTTCAGGAAATGGTGTGCTGAGAGATGGAGACCTAAGTGTCTGCTACCTACCCAGGCCCAGCCTCCCCATCTGTTCCATTCCATAGGAGAACTAGTGGGTGCCTCCACTTTTCCTGGCACCCAAACACACTATAGTATCCCTTACAAAGATTCCAGCGACAGGTGGTGGTGGCACACACTTTTAATCCTAGCACTTGGAGGCAAAAGCAGACCAATCTCTGTGAATTTGAGGCCAGTCTGATCTACAGAGCTAGTTCCAGGATTCCCAAAGTTACAAGAAGAAACCCTATCTGGAAAACAAAAACAAAAACAAACAAAACAAAAGATTCCAGACCAGATGTAGGGTGAGGCTGCTTCTGCTGTCAGGAGTCCTTGAAGTAAAAAGGCCAAGCTACCTCCTTCACATCCAGGCAAGTCATCTATGCTTCTTCCCCTGCCTAAGCCCAGGTCTCAGCCGCCTGTCACCTACCAGAAGCTTCTGAGGTGAGGTGAATGAGTAGGGATGAGATCCTGGCAAAGAGAGGGATACTCCGAGGGATTAAGATGCACTAGGTGGACATCTGAGAGACCACAGTGAAAGCTACACTTGGAGATGCTCTTCCCAGTCATGATGCCCCCCACCCCCACCTTTATTTGCCTTCCCTGCTTTAAGGCTGTCCTCTGTGATCCTGGTGATGTAACTGCTATACCTTTGTCAGGAATTAAGTTCAGACTAACTGGGTGATGATAAATGCCTTCATTCACTTTCCATCCCTACAATGCCAGAGGCTAGGAACTTTATAAAGAAAAGAGATGTGCTTAGCACATAGTTCTAGATGATGAGAGCTTACAGCTGGATGGCCCATCTCATCAGCCCCTGAGGAAGGGCTTCTGGCTATGCTCAACATAGCAGATAAGAAGAGTATGTGAGAGAGACCATGGGTATTGAGAAGGGGAGCAAAGCACTGGAGAAGGGCTGGGGTCTCTAACGAGCTCTCTAATAAGACCTGGTGAATGACTTCAAGGCAGCATTGATCCATTTGTGGGTTGAGCTCCCACTGGCTCTCACCTCTTAAGGGTTCTATCTTCTTTATGGTACCATACTGGGGACTAAGCTTCCAGACCATAAGTATGTTGTGGCAAACCCTCTCCTATCCATAGCAATAAGGATGAAGGGCTCAAGGACAAGATTCCCATAAGGAGTGGGTGGTAAATTATGAATACAGGTAGCCCTCCTGGGATTGGACTACTAAAGATAAAGTCCTCAGCCCCTCTCCTTCACAGCTAATCAAACCAAAAGGATCTACCTAGAAACAGAAGGGAGGGTCCCTCTCTTATCAGCCCCTGCAAGGTCCAGGGAACTCCAAGAAAGAGGGATAGAAAGAATATAAGAGACAGAAGAAGGAATGCTATGGAGTGCTGCCCTGTGGACAGGGTGGAGTGGCTGCACACTAAAATACTCAGCTTCTGTAATTTCTAAGAAAGACCTGTCCAAGACTTGTCCCATCAATATTTCTCTATGAAAGAATGAGGAACTCACAAGGCTCTACCCCTCTGTGGGGTGATAGATGCAGTTAGTGGTTGCTGGAGTGAAGAGAGGTATGTGCTTCAGTAGTGTAGCCACTAGTAAGACACCATGCTTCTCTAAATAATCCCTACCTGTGCTCTTATAAGAAAGTCTACAAAGGAGCCCCTGCCCACCCAGCTCGTAAGCCCCAGCATGCAGAAGCCAAGCCAAGAGATGAACATGAGACTCCAGCCAGTCAACAAAAGTACAGTCATATACCGTCACATCTGAGCTTCTGACCAGAAAGGCCTCCACCTGAGCTCAGCTGTTATCACCAGCAGCTTCCGGCCCTCCCAGAAAGATCAGCCTATCCCACTCTGGTTGTTGCCCTTGGTTGAACCTCAGGAGACTGGGAGGAGTTATTTTCTTAGCTGATCTGCAACAGCCCAGCTGGCTCATACCTCAAAGGCAAAGATTCCTCCTCTAGTTTGTTGGCACTGATTTGTGCCAAGGATCCAGAGAAAGGACAGGCTCTGGCCTCCCATGGGCCTCTGCCAGGCACGTGAGTGGGCCAGGCTGAAGTCAGAGGAGCCATTATGACAGAGATGTGGAACTCAGTTCGTGGTGTCCTCTCGGGTCAGGTATCTCCTCACCAGGAATCTGCACCAGGTCCCTGAGGTGTGATAAGCAGGGCGATTGCCCAGGCTTTGCTTCTTCTTGTCCTACATGGAGATAAGAAAGCTAGGAGACAGAATACCAATGTTCGCCTGGACTGTCAACAAATGGTTATGAGCAAAAGAGTAACTGAGGGAAACACATAGCTTCACAGGGACAAATACTAACAGCATAGCCTTCTGAAACAGTTGGAGATGCTCTAGGGTATAAAAGAGTCATTCATGTTGGCTTCTCCCCATTGTACAGTTACTGCCCAGGTGAAAAAGTCAAGCTGTGCAGTGAGCTGTGTTCATTTCATGCCCACTTACTCCATGGGAGACACTGTCCTGGGACCACTAACAAACAGTTCCGGCACACATGAGGGGAGCGGGTGGAGGCTGCCGCTCAGGAATTGAAGGAGTATCTTACACAAAAGAAGAGTAGATCCAAATAAGTGCTAAGGGGCGTGGCTTGCAAGGGAAGGAACTCTCAATAACTTCTGGGAAGGGAAATGGAAGATGTCAAGAAGAGACCTGTGATGCATGGACTCAGAGAGCACTGTGGGTAGAGCAGTCGGTGCTGTCATGGAGGAGAGAGATAGACAACTCCCATTCTAATCCCACTTCTTCTTGACACTGGTTGACTTTGAGTACCTTCCTCACTTAGAGTCTAAATTTGCCACCTGCGGTACAACTAAAATGCTAGCGGTGTAGTTCTCGTGGGGAGCAGAGGGTAGAGACCATAAGTGAACAGAATTTGCTTCTTTTTGTTCTAGAGCTTTGAGGTGTGCTGGCAAGCTACTAGTGTATGCTCTCCCCAGTTTTTTTCTTTCTTTCTTTTTTTTCTTTTCTTTTCTTTTTTTTTTTTTTTTGGAGGCATTCAAAGCTATGAGTTTTCCTCTTAGCACTGCTTTCATTGTGTCCCATAAGTTTGGGTATGTTGTGACTTCGTTTTCATTAAATTCTAAGAAGTCTTTAATTTCTTTCTTTAATTCTTCCTTGACCAAGTTATCATTGGATAGAACATTGTTCAATTTCCAGGTGTATGCGGGCTTTCTGTCATTTTTGTTGTTATTGAAGACCAACCTCAGTTGGTTGTGATCTGATAGGATGCATGGGATTATTTCAATCTTCTTGTATCTGTTGAGGCCTGTTTTGTGATCGATTATATGGTCAATTTTGGAGAACATATCACGAAGTGCTGAGAAGATGGTATATTCCTTTGTTTTAGGATGAAATGTTCTATAGATATCTGTTGAATCCATTTGGTTCATAACTTCTGTTAGTTTCACTGTGTCTCTGTTTAGTTTCTGTTTCCATGATCTGTCCGTTGCTGACAGTGGGTTGTTCAAGTCTCCCACTACTATTTTTTTTTTTTATATTTTTTTCCAGAGCTGGGGACTGAACCCAGGGCCTTGCGCTTGCTAGGCAAGCGCTCTACCACTGAGCTAAATCCCCAACCCCTATCTCCCACTACTATTATGTGAGGTGAAAATACACCCAAGAGGAGTAGGCAGCAGGAAATAAACTCAGGGCTGAAACCAACCAAGTAGAAACAAAAAGAACTATACAAAGAATCAACAAAACCAGGAGCCGGTTCTTTGAGAAAATCAACAAGATAGATAAACCCTTAGCCAGACTAACCAGAGGTCACAGGGAGTGTATCCAAATTAACAAAATCAGACATAAAAAGGGAGACATAATAGCAAAATTTGGCAAAATTCAAAAACAATCATCAAATCCTACTACAAAAGCCTATGCTCAACAAAACTGGAAAATCTGAATGAAATGGGCAATTTTCTAGACAAATACCAGGTAACAAAGTTAAATTAAGACCAGATAAACCATCTAAACAGTCCCATAACTCCTAAAGAAATACAGGCAGTTATTAAAAGTCTCCCAATCCAAAAAAGCACAGGACCAGATGGGTTTAGTACAGAATTCTAGCAGACCTTCAGAGAAGACCTAATACCAATACTGTCCAAACTATTTCACAAAATAGAACCAGAAAGAACACTAACCAATTCCTGCTATGAAGCCACAATTATGCTTATACCTAAACCACACAAAGACTCAGCAAAGAAAGAGAACTTCAGACCCATTTCCCTTATGAATATCGACACAAAAATACTCAATAAAATTCTCGCAAACCAAATCCAAGAACACATCAAAATGATCATTGATCATGATCAAGTCAGCTTCATCCCAGGGATGCAGGGATGGTTTAATATATGGAAATCCATCAATGTAATCCACTATATTAAAAAAAATTAAAGAAAAACACCACATGATCATCTCGTTAGATGCTGAGAAGGCAGTTTACATAATTCAACACCCCTTTATGTTAAAAGTCTTGGAAAGATCAGGAATTCAAAGCCCATATCTAAACACTATAAAAGCAATATACAGCAAACCAGTAGCCAACATCAAACTAAATGAGGAGAAACTTGTAGCAACTCCACTAAATCAGAGACTAGACAAGGCTGCTCACTCTCTCCCTACCTATTCAATATAGTAGTTGAAGTCCTAGCCAGAGTCATCAGATAAAAAAATGACAAGGGGATACAAATTGGAAAAGAAGAAGTCAAAATCTCACCATTTGCAGATTATATGATCGTATACTTAAGTGACCCCAAAAGTTCCACCAGAGAACTACTAAGCCTGATAAACAACTTCAGCAAAGTGGCTAGAAATAAAATTAACTCAAACAAATAAATAGCCTTCTTCTACTCAAAGGATAAATAAACTGAGAAAGAAATTAGGGAAATGACACCCTTCACAATAGTCACAAATAATATAAAATACCTCAGTGTGACTCTAACCAAACAAGTGAAAGATCTGTATAACATGAACTTCAAGTCTCTGAAGAAAGAAACTGAAGAAGATCTCAGAAGATGGAAAGATGTCCCATGCTCATGGCAGGATTAATATTGTAAAAATGGCCATCTTGCCAAAAGCAATCTACAGATTCAATCCAATCCCCACCAAAAGTCCAACTCAATTCTTCATAGAGATAGAAAGAGCAATTTGCAAATTCATTTGGAATAACAAAAAACCCAGGATAGCGAAAACTATACTCAACAATAGAAGAACTTCTGGGGGAATCACCATTCCTGACCTCAAACAGTATTACAGAGCAATGGTGATTTTAAAAAAAAAAACTGTATAGTATTGGTACAGAGAAAGGCAGGTAGATCAGTGGAATAAAATTGAGGATCCAGAAATGAACCCACACACCTATGATCACTTGATCTTTGACAAAGGAGCTAAAACCATCCAGTGGAAAAAAGATAGCATTTTCAGCAAATGGTGCTGGTTCAACTGGAGGTCAGTATGTAGAAGAATGCAAATTGATGCATTCTTATCACCTTGTACAAAGCTCAAGTCCAAGTGGATCAAGGACCTCCACATCAAACCAGATACTCGAACTAATAAAAGAAAAGGTGGGGAAGAGCCTCAAACACACAGGCACAGGGAAAATTTTTCTGAACAGAACATCAGTGGCTTATGCTCTAAGATCAAAATATGGGGTACAGAACTAAATAAAGAATTCTCAGCTGAGGAATATCAAATGGCTGGGAAGTACCTAAGGAAATGTTCAACATTCTTAGTCATCAGGGGGATGCAAATCAAAATAACCCTGAGATTATACCTCACACCAGTCAGAATGACTAGAACCCTGCAGTGTAGGGGAATGTCAGGGCAGGGAGGCAGGAAGGGGTGGGTGGTTGGGAAGGGGGAGCACCCTCATAGAAGAAGAGGGAGGGGGAGAGTATAGGGAGCTTATAGAGGGGAAACCAGGAAAGGGGATAACATTTGAAATATAAATTTAAAAATCTAATAAAAATATCCAATAAAAAACAATTATTGCAAAGCAAACAAACAAAAAACACAACTTAGGTGACAACAGATGCTAGCAAGGATGTGGAGAAAGAGGAACACTCCTCCATTGTCGGTGGGATTGCAAGCTGGTACAACCACTCTGGAAATCAGTCTGGAGGTTCCTCAGAAATTGGACAAAGTACTATCTGAGAACCCAGCTATACCACTGCTGGGTCTATACCCAAAAGATGCTCCAACATATAAGAAGGACACATACTCCACCATGTTCATAGCAACCTTATTTATAGTAGCCAGAAGCTGGAAAGAAGCTAGATGCCCTTCAACAGAGGAATGGATACAGAGAATGTGGTACATTTATACAATAAAGTTCTTCTCAGCTATCAAAAACAATGACTTCATGAAGTTCATAGGCAAATGGAGGGAACTAGAAAATATTATCCTGAGTGAGGTAACCCAAACACATGCACACACACACACACACACACACACACACACACACACACACACACACAAACATGGTGATAAGTGGATGTTAGCCCAAAAGCTTGGATTACTGAAGATACAATCCACAGACCACATGAAGCTCAAGAAGGATGACCAAAGTGCAGATACTTCAGTCCTTCTTAAAAGGGAGAACAAAATATTCGTAGGAGGAGATATGCAGACAAAGTTTGGAGCAGAGACTGAAGGAATGGCCATTCATAGCCTGCCCCATCTGGGGATTCAGCCCATACACATGCAGCCACCAAACCCAGACAATACTGCTGATGCCAAGAAGTGCATGCTGGCAGGAGCCTGATATAGCTGTCTCCTGAGAGGCTTTGCCAGAGCATGAGAAATACAGAGGCTGATGCTCACAGCCAACCATTGAACTGAGAATGAGGTCCCCAATGGAGGAGTTAGAGAAAGGATTGAAAGGACTGAAGGGGTTTGCAATCCCATAAGAACAAAATATCAACAAACCAGAGCTCCCAGGGACTAAACCGCCATCCCAAGAGTACACATAGACAGACCCATGGCTCCGGCTGCATATGTAGCAGAGGACGGCCTTGTTAGGCACCAATGGGAAGAGAAACCCTTGAGAGTATTCTCCCACCCCAACCACCCCTCCGTTCCCACCCTGACATTCCTCTACAATGGGGGTCCAGCCTTGGCAGGACCAAGGGCTTCTCCGTCAATAGGAATTGATGCCCAATAACTGTGCCTAGCATCCTGTAGCTGTACACTGAAACTCACTCCCAGCTCTGCCTCAGTTTTCATATCCAAGGAATGGATCAAATATCGGTACTGGGCAAGCCTCAGATGTGGTGTGCAAGAAGAGCAAAGTCAACATAAAAGAAACATGTCACATGGAGGCCCACAGCTCACTTCTTGTACTCTTGTGATTTGAACAAAGCATTGGACTGAATCCCCAGTAAGGAGGAGGAAACCCTGGGTCATTTCTGTTTGCTGGTTGGCCTTCCAGAGTTCTAAGACTGACTCTAACCCGACTGTGTCTCCACACCCCTTGGGGACATCATTAAATGCAGTCTGGTTCAGGAGGACTGGGATGTGCCCAAATGAGGGTGCTACTGAATCACAGAAGACACTCTTCATGGTCAGGCTCTCCAGAAGCCACAAAAGCCAAGTGATCACATAACCTGGAGCAGGCTGTTACGAGACACTCACAGAGAGAGGCAGGACCTGTAAGTGCACGAGATGCACAGCTGTGGACCTAATGATAAGCCTTGTGTGTATTGGGTGTTGCTCTAAATCCTATCGTACTTATGTTCCCTGCAACATTCCTACATGATGGGTGTGCTTTTGCCCTGGTTTCACAGACTAGAAAAAGGGAAAAGCTCCAGTCTGAAGAGATTGCATCACTTGTTCAGTGTTACACGCCATGCTGTCCACAGACTTCCAGTGTCAGAGCTGAACCCAAGGCAGATGACAGTGATACATGGTGCCTTCTTGGACCAGCTGCCCCTCCAAACCCCACAGCAAAGGGACAGCCCCTGACATGGCACACTCTGAAGCTTGCTGAGAGCTGAGTCATTTAGTGGCAGTGGCTTTAGGAGCCAGTCTTCAGCCTCCCAGGCTTCTGCCACGCACAATATTTCTCTCCTCTCCACACTGTCAACAGCCACATTCAATGACCATCTTCCTTTCACATTTCGCGGGATTTAAAAGCCTGGATTCTGATCTCAGCTTCACTGTCTATAAGTTACTTAGCTTTGAGAGACTCAGCTTCTCCAATCTATCTATATTCTGGGGATAATCCGTGTGGACTCTAGTGGGGAGGTTTTTTTCTTCTCATATACAGCCTACGCTGGCCTCAAACTCACTAAACAGCCAAATAAAACCTTGAATTTCCACTCCTCCTGCCTTCACCTCCAAGTGCTGGCGTTATAAGACTGTACCACCTTCCCTGACATATTACATACTGGGAATTGAACCCAGGACTTTGTGTATAATAGCTAAGTACTCCACTCAGCCATAGCTACATCCCCATCCCCGGGGAGAATTACTGTGAAAATGAAGATTCGAGCATGTATTCTGCTGCCCATCCTGCCCTCAGCACAGAATCATCGTAGGTGTGATTATTAAGGTAAAAATCAGGCTCAGAGCCTTTGCAGTGATTCAGCCACTGGGCTTGGTGGTGTGAATGACTCCACTTCTAGCAAAAAGTTTCCAGGCTACTGCACCTGCCAGCATGTATACACTGCTCCCATAGAAAAATTGAGACCAGTCCATGTCACAGGGATGGGGGAGGGGGGTGATAATCGCACATCAGGGAAGCATTTTGCACAAACAAATGTTGCGTCAACTTTCATGGCTCTGGCCCCAGGCCAGCTATGAGTCAGACTTGCAGCCCCATCTTCAAGTTAGAGGTTGTCCTGAGGCTTTGAGCTACTCATTGCCTTCCTCCCTCCCCTCCTACCTGCTGTCTCCAGCCACTGCCCTGCATCCCTAAGGAGCCAGGGATCAAAGAGAGATGCGGGTGAGCAAGCCAAGCTGGGCCACCAGGATTTGTTAATGCTATTAAAAGATACCCCAAGTCATTATTGTAGCATTGTGGGACTCGACTGATTGCAGCTAATCTCTGGCTCCTTTTGTGTTCCTAATGGAGGGGAGCCTAGCATTGAAAAAAAAAAAGAAAGAAAGAAAGAAGGAAAAAAGGCCATTCTGTGCCCTCTTTTTCTAAAATTTAGTTTAAGAAAAAATAGCTGGGGCAAAAAAGTGATATTCAACAGCTAAAAGTGAGTAAGATAAGAATAAAAATACAGAGAAGGTGGACTGAAAAATAGAGCTTTTTTCAGCCCAGCAGACCCTGAGACAATAGCCACCCCAATGAGCTCAGGGCCAGAGGACAGGAGTCATTTGGTGAGCATGCTGTTCCCTCTCCCTCCTCTTTCCGCCACCTCTGATTACATCAGTGAGAAATTTTCTCAGTGCTAGTGAAGCTTCAACACCCTGGAACACAGTTAATCTCCCTTTCCTAACAGCAGGGACAGCCTGAGCCTGTGTGCAGTGCAGAGCAAACTGCTGGGGCTACAACCTGAGCTGGGTCTCAGAGACTCTGAATATACTGCTTTGTAGCTCAGAGGTAAGAAGTGATTAATAATAGTTAATAATTAATAATAGAGGTAAGGTGATTAATAATAGTTTCCTTCCCTAGAGTCAAGCATCTGATGTTGTGGGTAACTAGATGTTGGCAGGGTGGGCCAGGAGAAATTCGGCAGCACTGGAAGTTTTCTGATCACAAGACAGCCAAAACTTAATTGAAAGTCAAAATGTAACGGATACATAGTGCTTCTGAAAATCCGCATCTACGCTGTATCACTGAACACACAGCACGAAAGCTTCACACTGTACATGCATGCCCTGGTGTCAGGTCACAAGGCACCAGTAGGCTACCTGGAACCGCTTAGCTCAAATTGGAAACCGTTGTTTGCTGTGAACTTCCTGTTCTTAACTACATGAAAAAGTCTCTGCTCTTAAGGAAACATAATGGTTTAATTGTGGAAGACAAAGTCTTTTATTATCTTCCTACCATCGTGATGGTATCAAATTACTGGATCTTTGGTTGTATTGTGTCATGTTAAACAAGTACATCCATCTCCTCTCATAAAAATGCAAATTGGCCCATCTTTGTTAAATGGTAAAATCATATGTATACCAAAGAGGGGTTTTAAAATAAAGTTATTTATGAGTTATTAGCAGTTAAACGTTTGACACCTATTTTATATACCTATAAAACCCATGGTCACTTCAATTTTTTTACTCTTGAATAGGGTTTGTCATGGTTGCCTTCAACAATCAACTTGACACACTCTGGAGTCACCTGAGAGGAGACCCCCCAGTTAAGGAATTGCCTGCATTAGATTGGTCTGTGGACATGTCTCTGTAGAATTATTTTGATTCTTAATTGATGTAGGAGGACCCAGCCCAGTGTGGATGACACCATCTTCTTGGTAGATGGCCCAGAACAATATAAAAATCTAGCTAACAATGGTTAGCTTGTCCGTGAGACCCAGACAGCAAGCAACATGCTAAGCTTCCTGCTATAGTTCTCTGACTATAAATGAGCCCCTTGGTCTGAAGTAGTGCAGTGTAGAATAGGCAGCAGGCCTCCCTTCAGGTTTCAGCCTTGACTCCCCTCAGCGTTGGCCTGCTGTGGCCTGCAAGCTGAACTAAACTCATTAGTCCCTGAAGCTCTAAAAGCCAAAATACTAGCGATACAAAAGCCAGGAATACTAGCGAGCAACCTCATAGGAGATAGCCTTGGCCACAGCATGCTAGGGACCATGACTGATGTGGCAGAGCCTGAAGTGGAGTAGGTTTTTTTCATCCTTGTACTTAGGCAGAAGGTTACCTTCTACTTAGAGAACATGGTCCAGGTTTTCTGTTTTTAACAATAATTTAAAAAAAAAAAAAAGATGTGTAATACAGGTATTTGTTTGGTTTGTTTGATTGAGTACACTGTAGCTGTCTTCACAGACACCAGACTAGGGCATCAGATCCTGTTACAGAGGTTGTGAGCCACCAAGTGGTTGCTGGGAATTGAACTCAGGACTTTGGAAGCACAATCAATGCTCTTAACCTCTGAGCCACCTCTCCAGCCCCTAAAATGGGTATATCAAAGAAAGTTTTTTAAAAAAAAATATGTCAACCTGAAGCAGATAGCAAAAGACTGGGACAAGAATTGTGAAAACGATGCTCAAAGGACTAACTGTGGCGACATCTGAGCCAGTTCAACTCATGCACATTCCAAGAAAGACCCTAAAGCTCAGAGAGTACCAATAAATGGCATCATCGGTCACACTGCAAGCCCGCCACAAAATGATTCTAGGATTCTAATACACTGGTTGTGGTAGTGAGATTGAAGATCTTTAGGAAGTACAAAGGTCTACTTTAGCTGGGGAACAAGAGATGAGGAGCATCGACCAAGACTGAGGACGCATCAAAAGACCATAAGGAAACCCGATGCTTGATAAACAAATCAAAGCAAAAGACTTTGTACAATTAGAGGCTCTCACCTTTAATCCCAGAACTCAAGAAGCAGAGGTAGGTGTGTGTGTCTCTATGAGTTCTAGGCCCTGGTACCACCAAAAGAACACATGTTGTGGCCATTGTGATTTGTTGCTCACAAGAACTAGATGACAAGACCCTTTCGCTGACGAGACTCTACACTCTGGTTACAGGACATTGAGAAATCAAGATGGGATTGAGATATAAGCTTCCTCTCTAGTGGCTAGTTTTCACAGGACCAGAAGGGACTGCGCATGTTCATAGGGAAGAAAAAGTCATAAATGGTCTTCTGTGATAAACCCTGCATGTTACGACACTGTCCTGCTGGACAATGAGTACACTGGTCCAATAGTGGCATGAATGGTATGGGTGCAACCAAACACATCCTTGCTATATTGGAGGTCCTCTACACAGGAATGAACTTAGGCCTGGTACTGTAAACCCAATCAAAGCCTATAGCTGGGGAAGCCAGAGTCATGACAGAGGAACCTACTGCTCCTGTTTTACCAAACAGACAGGTTTCTCCTGTCAAACTGCCTTCTCAATATTTGAGTTCATACCCGCTGATTTTGTCACTACCATCTTTGATCAGAGAAGCTCCTTTTTGCTGTGGACAGTGGTTACTGCAAAAGCTCAAAGCCTGGTCACAGTGCATTTAGGATTATTGATGGCTCAGCCCTAAACGCACATCTATGTCACAGAAGAGGGATGGAAAAGAATGAATGAACCAGAGGCAGGGGTAGAGCTCTATTGAATGCTATGGTCTAGGCCTGACGTGACTGATGCACTCATGAACTTGTAGTAACTTTGATTACCTTCATGAGGCTGAGCCTATAAATATTTTTTTTCATAGGCGATGGGGAAGCTGGCTAGGCCCTACTCCTTTTTAGGGATCTGTAGGTGATTAATGGTTACAAGTTACCAGTGGAGAGGTATTTTCTTCAGTGGTGTAGCCATTGGTGAGTTGCCCATGTTCCTGCAAATAACCCCTTACCCATGTTCCTGTGAGTAACCCTAATGAGTCTCTTGGGTCACATACACTCAAAGAACATGGAGGCAGAAGAAGAACTAATTGAAAAAGGATGGAGATCAGAGGGAGTTGGGGAGGGCCAGAGAAACACATTATTATGTATAATTAATATGAACTAATAAGGAATCAGAGAGAAGGCTCAGTAGGTAAAGGCGCCTGTTGCCAAGTTTGGTCCCTGTGCCCCATGTAGAAGAAGGAGAGAACCATGAGACATCCTCTGCCCTCCACACACATACACCGTGGCCTACGCATACCTACATGCATATAAATAAATAAAATATAATAATATATACTACTAAAAATGAAATAAACACATAAACAAACAAACAAATAAATAAACAAATCTAACGAAACAGCTCAATGGACAAAGCACTTGGCACATAAACATAAAGAGCAGAGTCTGGATTCTCAGAACCCATATCAAAACCAAACGGATATGACAGCTGCCTGTAATTCCTGTACAAGGTATCATGGAGCAATCTGGCTTGCTAGATTAACTGGGATAAGTGAGTTTTAGTGAGGTTCAGTGAGAGACCCTGCCTCAGTAAAATACAAAGTGATTGAAGAAGACACCTTAATGCCAACTTTAGGCCTCACAGGAAAGTACACACAGATGTTAACACTATATATGAAAACATATACACAAACACAACACACACAAACACACACACACACCCTAACCCTCCACAAACACAACACACACACATATACACAACACACCTACATACACAGACAGACACAACACACACACACACACACACACACACACACACACACACACACACTTTAATAAGTAGCATCCCTGGAAATGAATGTCCACCCCTATAAGGCCCTAGAACAAAGGATAGCTACCAGGAGGTCATCAGCTACAATGAGCCACTCTGCCTCACAAAGTAAATAAATAAATAAGGAAATTAGATCATTTTCAGGGTTTTCAAAGAACTCAGGCAAGGCACGAAAACAACTCAGAACTCTGAATAGTGTTTGCTTTGGCGCATGTGCAAGACATGCCTTTGGGTTCCCTTTTTTTTTTTCATGAAAGCATCCTCAGGAGGAAGAAGAAATCACTTTGATGACTTTTCACAGAAGCAAAAAGGGCAATGGGAGAGCATCTGTCCACTGCAGAGCAAAGGTTGAATTTGTGTGGTCATGAAGTAGCCTTTGCTTAACAAGATTACATCTCAGAGTGAGATCAGTCCAACAGAACTAACTAATAACAAACAAATAGTTTTCTGCCCACATTGAGTGGCTACCAGCCCCTGGTGTAAACATTATACTCCCAGTCCTTCTCTATTTTGTTCCTTAGTAGTCTTGTTTTCAATTGCCTGCTTGAGTAATTGACTGGTCCGTTGGTTTGTCGATTGATTGATTGATGATTGATGGTTGATTGATTGATTGATTTTTGAGATCACTCTGGAAACTGAGCACCGGACTCAAAGCTTTAGTATGAGTGAACAGTCTCCCCCACTCCCCATTTGCAACTTCTACAGTATCCATCCTTGTAGGGAGACCAGGGACCAGGGAAAAGAGAAGAATTTGAGAAAAAAAGAAATTTCTACCTCGGAGTAGACTTCAGAAAATGCAGGTATAACCAGGCTGGGACACTGTTCTTGAGAATCCCAAATGTGCACATTTTCAGCAACCAGGGAGGTTTAGGAGTAAGAGGAATGGGCCTCTAGGGACATCTGGGAATCAAGAGACTACTGTTCCCATCCCTCAGAGGACTGCTGAGCCCCCATCACCTGTTTCCTTGTGATTCAGGCATATCATCAAATAGTCCCAAAGCTAGCACTGTGCCTCCAATGGCAGGATGCTTGCCTAGCATGCACAAAGCACCCTAACTACTACATAAATCAGGTGTGATGGTGCAAGACTGGAATCCCAACACTTGGGAAGTAGAGGCAGGAGGATCAAATGTTCAAGTTTGAGATCAGTCTGGGCTACCTAAGACTCTGTATCAAAAGACTCAAGAGAAGGAGGAGGATAAAAGAAAGATTAAGGAGGAGAAGAAGGAATAGGAGGGGAAGAGGAAGAGAAGAAGTAGGAGGAGGAAGAGAAGAAGAAGAAGAAGAAGAAGAAGAAGAAGAAGAAGAAGAAGAAGAAGAAGAAGAAGAAGAAGAAGAAGAAGAAGAAGAAGAAGAAGAAGAAGAAGAAGAAGAGGAGGAGGAGGAGGAGGAGGAGGAGGAGGAGGAGGAGGAGGAGGAGGAGGAGGAGGAAGAGGAGGAGGAGGAGGAGGAAGCCAAGAACCTAGATTTGGTTTGCATTTAAACAGTTTAATTTTTAAATTATAGTGACTAGTTGGTTTTTTCTAAACTTCAAAAAGCTCCACAGAAACCTATTCATGCATCTGCAGTCTGCAGGAGCTCTGTACCCTGTCCCTGCAGTAACTTCAATCACCAAGCTTGAGCCATGACTCCACAGTCGACACTCCAATCTGTTTCTCCCAAAAGCTATAGATCTGACCTTGTCCACCCAAGTCCTGCTCTCTGCTTGAGGAGGAGCAGTGTTTTGGTTTTTTTTTTTCAGGTTTTGTTTTTGTTTTTCTTAAGATAGGACAAATAGGATTTAAGACCCTAAAAAGCAGTAGAAGGAATCAACAACAAAGACGAGAGGAAATCAAGTAAGTTTCTCCTGCCTGATAAGTAAGCCATGTGAACTCAAATCCCTCCTTTTAGCCTAGGCTTAAACTCAGTGTCAAGTACACAGTAGACAGTAAATGTCAGGGAAGTAATGACACAATGGATGGACAGGCTTGCAGGATCATGTAGTTGTCATGCCATCTGTTCTGTAACGAATAATGCCCAGGCTCTATAGGAGAAATGGTCAGCCTCAGAAACGGACAGGCTGAAGCTGATGAAGTCGGGGTCAGATTGGGAGAGGGGGAAGATAGAGAATTTCAAATCACTTTGTCTGAGTCAGAGTTAGGGTATGTCACTTGGAGACAGAAAGTCTGTATTTGAGTCATTGCTCTCCTAATTAGGAACTCTGAGATTTGGGACCAATCGTGAATTCCACATGGATGCAATTTCTGCATCTGGAGACAGAGACCAGGAGTACAGAGTTACCAGGGGTGGTGGGGGTGGGGTGGGGGAGTGAGTAAGAGAAAGGATTTTAAAGTGCTTTGTAAACAGAAAATCAGCCCAGGCAGGAGAGAGGGGAACAAGAGAGTCCAGTCACGCAGAAGCTGGTGAGTCAGAGGGACAGTTTGGGGCCAGAATGTTTCCTGAGCCATCTGCATCACTGAACTGTCAAGACAGCTGTTGGTTGAGCCTTGCCTTGAGTCACCCGAGTAACAGGTGTCTGGTTCATCCAAGGCTTGACTCCAACCTCGTTGGTTGGATGGCCTAGTGGGGATAAGCTCAGGAGTTTGGCCAGTAAGTAAAGTGAGATATGACCGAAACCAAAAGAGAAAGCAACGTTTCTCCACCTGGCCCAAAGACATCTGGAGCATGTGTGAAACTCAACCGATCATCTGTCTCCAAGGTCCACCTGTAATGATTCTACCTGGGCCTCCATGTTGGAGAGGAAGGCTCACAAAGGCACAAGTGCATCCAGAGTATGAATTATTCATGTTCACAGCATGTGAGTTTACACAGATTGTTTAACAAAAATTACGTCTGGCAAGCACTTTTAAACAATCACAGAATCTCTGGTTTTCAGTAGGAAACCAGGCAATAAAAGTCAGCAGCAGGTTGAATCCCTCTGCCCTTAGCATCAGCAGCCAGAGGCCAGATAAATGATAAAGGACATGAGTCATCATCAGAGCGGTGTCACTTTGGGCCACTTAACCTCTCTAAGTCTCAGCTTCCTCATGAGAATATGGAAATAATAATGGTCGCTTTCGAGAAAGGTTGCTGGGACTAATGTGTCTGCAAGATGCAAGCTACAAAGCTTGTCTCGGGGGAAATCTTAGCTGCCAGCTAACATGTCTACTTCTACAGAAACCTAAGAAGCCAAGCTTAGGTCTAGGCCCTTTCTTATGGAGATACAGAATATTCTAGATGGTTAAAAGTGGAACTTCCACCTAATCAAAACTATTTAGAATGGGACCTGGAAGGATAGTTCAATGGTTAAGAGTGCATACTGTTCCTGCCAAGGACCTGGGTTTGGTTCTCAGCACCAACACCATCTGACTCACAACCACCAATAACTCCAGTTCCAAGAGATCTGACACCCTCTTCTGGCTACCAGAGGCACCATAGTTACATGCATGCACGTGCACACATGCACACACACACACACACAAGCATACATATATACATATAATTTTTTAATGGTCTGGTTAATTTTGTATGATATTTTTATATACTTCCAAGATTTCTTTATAATGAGGTAAAAAATGAATAAATAAATCTTTAAAAGAATATGATGAGGAGTGACTAAGAAAAACATCTTCAAATCCCCAGTAAGACATACACACTGTCACGCACATGAATGCATACACACACACACACACACACACACACACACTCTCACAGACACACATATACACATACACACACTTACACACATACACACATACACTCACACACATATCACATGCACACACATACATACACACATACACACCACACATATACACTCACACACATACATACACACATACACTCACACATACATACACACATACATACACATATACACACACATACACACATACCCTCACACATACATACACACACACACATATACACCACACACGTACACTCACATACACACCACACACATACACTCACATACACATATACACACACATACACACATACCCTCACACATACATACACACACACACATATACACCACACACGTACACTCACATACACATACACACCACACACATACACTCACACAAACACACACACACACAGCTCATTTCCTTTGAAGCCACACCCTATTTGGAAGGCCTGCCATAAGTTCCTGGGAGACCACGAGGACCTCTTTTTTGGAGAGTGACAAGCCCCCCAGGGTGGCTGGGCTGCATCTGTTTTGCTTTGCTTCCTATTCGTCTTGTTCCTATTCGTTCTCTCGCAGGAGGGTTTGGGACTTTACTTGATGAAAGGTTTTTCTGTTAATAAAAACAAAAGATTCACTCAACCTCTTCACTGTAAAAACTCAGAAGTTAAAACCTACAGAGTAGTAACTGGTTCAAGGACACACTAGAACCATCCAAGACAGAAGCCTGTCTCTGAATGCTTGTTAAGCATAAATTACAATTAGTTTGAATTATTAATTATTGTGCAATTATTGCCTCTGATGCAACCCTTCTGTTCTCAGGTCAGGGCTCCTGTTTTGTGCAGTCTATTCTTTCTCTTATAATACACAGGTAGAAAATGTCTTTGTCCCATCCAGAGGGAAAGGGAGACCCTTCCCCACAACCCTGTGAACTCACTTGCCTGGGATCTGTAATATAAACCAAGAGACTTCATCCTATTGGTTTTCACTGATATTCAAGCTGGTTCACATACATACAAACCACAATAAATAAAGGAGGGAGAAAAGAAAGGTTGGGAAGAAACCATGAAATCCTGAACAGAAGGGTTCTGTGTTCACACTGTATTTACTCCCAAGAAAGTCATTAAATTTTCAATGTAATATTCCCACATGTGTATCCCAGGCAGATGTTGAATATTTATCTAAGCCAGGACCTGGCCCCAGCGCTGAGCACCTGTCTTCTCAGGTAAGTCTCTCAAGAAGCCAAACAGGTAAATAGGATTATTTCCACTTTTTTTTTTCAGACAAGAAAAGGCAGAGACTGAAGCAAGTAGTCAAGGTCATAAGACAGGAAAAGACACCATTATTTGGAAATGGTATCCTCACTCTTAATCATCCTGTTGGTCAACTTTCTGTTGCTGTAATGAAATGCCAGAGGTAATAAACCTAAGTGGAAGAAAGCTTTATTCGGGCTCACAGTGTTGAAAGTTTCAGTTCAGGAGAGCTGGCCCTGTTGCTGTCCATGGGAGCACTGAGTAGAAGAGACCCAGGAGTCTTGCAGTTGTGTACAAAAGAAAGAGAAAGAGGAGACCAGCGTCCCACAATCTCTTTCAATGGTACCCCACTCACCAAAGACTTCCTCCAAGCATTTTTAAAGGTTATACCGCCTCTCAATGGGAGCCAAGCTGCAGACCATATTTTTAATATATAGACCTTTGAGGATAATAAGATTCAAACTGTAGGGTGCCAGCAACATGGTTCAGCAAGTAAAGGTCCCTGCTGCACAAATCTGGTAGCAAGGAATACTTTTTCACTGCACTTAGATGTGAGCTAGGTATGTCGCCAGGGATCCAAGAAGTTGCAAAGATCTGGTCCAATACTGGAAGAAAAGTAGCCATATCTATCTCCAAGAGCTCTACTTGGAGGGGATGCTCAGAGGAAGTTTGAACCCTTCTATTCTTCTTAGCTATTCACCTTAGAAGCCATCTCCCCAAACTGTGTCTTCTGTCTCCTGACTATTAATGGTGGGGAAAAAGCTTGCTCTTCAGGTCCTGCACCTCACCTAGGCAGCACAGTAGAGCTCACCATGATGATAGGGGCATGGGTGGCCCTAAGAGTGTGAGCATGGGAGAGCTGGCCCCACAAGTTTGTCTGCTGTGTGGTGACATGGGCAAGGGAAAGATGCTTCCCCTCTGGTCCCTTGCCATCAATGGCAGAAGGAGAGCTGACCCTGAGATCATGAGACTGGAAGAGCTGGCCCTGCCCTGCACATGCTGAGATGAGCTGCGTAATTATGGGAGAGCCAGCCCTGCCTCTTCTCTGCTAGGCACTGTTGCGGATGAGGGGGAGATACTCTCCTCCCCTACTTCATCTCTTGCCATCTATGGCAGGCAGAAGACCTGAACCCCAGGTTATAAGATGCTAAAACTGGCCACATCCCTCACCTGTTGCAACACTCAGGAGAATGGGTCCTGCACCTTGCCTGTGCAGCAGGATAGAACTGGCCCTGGTAGTAGGAGTTGCTGGTAAGTAGGCCCTGAGGACAAGAGAGTAAGTAGGATGGCAGGCAGACTGACTAGCTCGGATATCTTTCAGGCCAGATCAAGGGCTTTAAATTGACCCATTCAACATCTACCTCATTGATTAACTGCTGGGGTGCATGAAAGTGTCAGTCCTACATCTCCAAAACTACAAAATCTCCATGACACAAGGGCAACAAGATATCTGAGAGGAATCCCAAAGAGCGCAGAAACCAAGAGGCCTCATATCAGACCAACAAGCCATGGCAATGAGCGTTTGCAAGCAAAGAAGTGTGACCCAAAGGGTATACTGTGGGACACACTTTGACACACTACAGTTTCCACAAGATTCTTTTTCTCTGTTGCGGGGTAGGTGAAGGGCAGGTATGAAGTGAGGGGACAACAGGAGGATTGGGGTGCATGATGTGAAATTCACAAAGAACCAATAAATAGCTTAAATCATAAAATAAAAAATCTTGCTTTTGCTCTTGTTCCTTGCTCTGTCATCAAATGGATGAAGACAAGGGATGGAGAGGTAGCTCAGTGGTTAAGAACACTTATGGGTCTTCCACAACCCCCTGTAACTCCAATTTCAGGGGGTTCATCACCCTCTTCTGATCTCTACCAGCATTGCAAGCACATGGTACACATGCAGACAAACTTGAGTATGCACATAAAGTTAAAATTTAACTAATTTCTTAATGGAAGGAAAAACTACCTCTCTCCTAAAGTGATCACTAATGTATCCAATTGTTTCAGAAGCTGTCACTTTGAACATGGCCCTACAGCCTGTGGGAACTGAACTCACTAGGGGACCATCTCCAAACCCTCAGGAGACTCCAGTCACATGGCATAAACCCACCAGCTTCCTTCCAAGAAACACTGTGTTATCTAGATCTTCTTCCTGCTTCCATGAAGGCGATTGGGAAAAAAATGCTTCTTGACACATCAGGGATGGAGCCTAGACACAGACATAAGGCCCTCTCCAACCAAATAGCCAGCGCTCCTCCTCAACCCCAGCAATTGGCTACTTGATAACCCATGTCTCTACAACATACAAACAGTGGCAGGACCTGAGAAAAGGGCAGCAATCCTTTCCAGCCAACTTAATGCAGCTTCTTTCATTAAAACTAAAAGAGGAGCATGGGGGAGGGGGACAAAGGAAGGGAGAGCGTAGTTAGGAGTGCACATTGAAGGGCTTCAGGTGAACGACTTCCTCCTTCCCCCAGCAGTTTGGGTCTGCGTCATGCATAACAACCATTCACGTTGTCTTCCTGCTCTTGAAATGAATCGACCTGTTTCCTTGAGCAAACAGAGCAATTGCTGCCACACCTGGCAGCATAGCCTTTCATATTCCACCGCAGCTTGACAAAGTCTCTCACAGAACAGCCTTGCATGCCTGTCTGGCTGATGAAAACATGCAGCATAAATGCAGAGGCCATGAGTCAATGGGACTGCTGGAAGAGGAAGTCAAACATAACATTCTCTGTGTAACGAAGGTCCAAGGCCCTCCGATCTTAATGGAAAACAGCTCTCTCTGGAGCTGGACTCAATCACAGTGGTTAGCTCATCCCCTAGTGGAATTCCACTCACAAGGACTGGGAGGCTTAGACCAGCGGTTCTCAACCTTCCTAATGCCCTGACCGTTTAATACAGTTTCTTGTGCCGTGCTGGCCCCATCTATACATTTTTTTTTTGGTTGCTACTTCAGAACTATAATTTTGCTACTATTATGAATCATAATGTAAATATCCTTGTTTTCTGATGGTCTTAGGTGACCTTTGGTAAAAGGTTGTTCAACCCCAAAGGGGTTGGGATCCACAGGGTGAGTGAGGTCCTCTGCTCTAGAGAAACTCCTACTCCTATTCAGTTTTCTCACTTTGTGGCATGATATGCCCTGACTCCTGTGGCCTGTGACTTCCTGTGAGAGTGACTTCATGCTCCTAACTAGGATCCTCTGATGGCCAGCTTGCTTAGCTGTGACTGAAGACCCAAGGCCCTCCACGCTTCCAAAGACTGAAACACGTATCTGCTGACACGCATATGTCTGATTATGCATATGTCCTTAGTGACATAGTCATCTGTAAAGATATAAATCTATATCTTATACGTTATGCCTGTGAGGGATAATGCAACCAAGAACTTTCACCTCTCATTTGCACTTGTTACTTTGATCTTGCTGAGACAAAACCACTGACAGACACAACTTAAGAAAGGAAAGCTTGTGGTGGCTCTTGGTTTGAGGGGATACAAGCTCAATTTGCTGTCTGCTTTGTATTTGATCTGGCTGGGTGTGTTTGGTGGTGCTGCCTGTGTTTGGGCAGAATCATTTCTCCTCAGTCGAGCATCTCTGGAAATGCCCCTAAAGATATTCCCATAAGTGTGTTTCTTAGGTGATTTCAAATCTAGTCAAGTTGATGATGACGATAACCATCACAACAGATTTTTCTTTCCCTCTTTTCCCAGAGTTTATGTCTGGGATGCATAGATGTGCAATGGAACTAACTCTTCTGTCCTCAAATCAAGAAAACACCAGCCGATCCTAAGAGGATTTTACAGGAACCTTTTCTACTCGGAGGCTCGTCTTTCTGTCCCAGATCCCAGTGCAGGACTAGCTCGCACTTGGCACTTAGTAAGTATTTAGCAGCCTAGTCAGAAGCTTGATTAAAAGGCTGACTAGACTCAGAGACATTTTCAGGTCCTTGGCCCTGCTTCCTTGGTTAAGCAGAACTGGAAGGGACTGCAGCCATGACGAATAAGCATAGGCACCCATGACGCTGTAAGCTCCACAGAATGGATTAGGGTCCCTTGTCCCTAACCAAGCATTCAAGTGCAAACTCTTCATCTGGGCACGGACCCTAGAAAGCACCAGTGAAGGGATTTGGAAGAGAAGTAGCTAAAATAACATGCGTTAGTGTGCAACTCAGTGATACCCCCAACGGGCTTCCCAGGACGCAGTTTCACACAGGCCCCCTGGCTGCCTAAGCTAAGGGCCATTTTCTAGGAACTCCTACCTGTCTAGTGAAGGCTACTGCTGCACGAGCCAGCCTCCAGCATTTCCAGAGAGCCCTGCACATTGAATACAGTGTTGCTGCAGCACGAGGAATTTGAGGGGCAGGGTCCTGGGTATGTGCAATTAGAAGCTGCTGAGTAAATCACAGATCTCCAGAGGCCAGGGCAGGTTCACAGGCACAGCTAAGGCATCTGAACTCTCTAGGGTCTATAGACCACAGCCTGGTGTGCAACGCGTGCTATAAATAAATAAATAAATAAATAAATAAATAAATAAATAAATAAAAAAAAAGTATTGGTTGGTTTATAAACTTCTCTCGCTTAAAAATAAAACAGGAAGCCACTTCTTTCAAGGGAAATATGTAAGCAAAGTTCAAAACATAATAGAGATTAAAGAGGAATTCCCTGGGGTTGGAGAGATGCACCTGCGGTTAAGAGTGCTTGCTGCTCTTGCAGAAGACTAGAGTTCCGCTGTCAACCCCCACATTGGGCAATTCCAGGGGTTCTGGCTGCTTCTTCTAGTCTTCCAAAGCATGCAGACACACATGGCAAAAACTCACACAGACAAACACGTATACATAAATAAAAAAATAAAGAGGAGTTTCCTGAGCTAAAGCTAAGAGCCGGGTCACCCTCCCTCGGTACACAGAGCCCTAGGAGAGGAGCATGGAACAGTTCAGAGCACAGAGGAAAATCCCTCGCTAATTCGTTCTTCTCACTTTACAAATAGGACCTTGAGAGCTGCTATGAGTTCTTGCTAGAAGTTAATAGTAAGCCAGGAGAATGGAGCAATGAGGGTGGACACCACGTCTGAACTTGGAAAGGACAGCAGACTCCATGGAAGGTTCTTGGGAACCCTGTCTGGGCACTGAGAGGTTCCTATTCAAGCCAAAAGTCACAACCCTCCTTCATCTCCAGAAACATATCGTCATTCATGACAACATGCCAGGGCCACATGTTAGCAGCCATTCGTGTCAGCACAATCATTGTCAGCGTCGCAGCATCTCTTTTCTTAGGTGCCAGAGAGATGGTCACTTGGCCGGGAAGACTCCATCCACCCGTGTGGAAGTGGGTCTCCTCACACCCTCGGAAGGTGTGCTGAGCACGGCATCTTGCGAGAGTAGCCAGGAGCGAGCTCCCAGAGAGCTTGGAGTCCACATGTTTGTCGGGCGAAAGCCAAGTTTGAGGTCAGGAAGCTGGAAAGGACAGTCTATTTTTCTGGACAAGGAAAGAGAGCAACATGGAAGGAGCTCGCCTTGCCTTCCAGGAGCTGTTAGGTTTCTGACGGCAACATCTGGATCAAAAACATGGCGCCCACCCACCCCTACCCCGTGAAGCCAGACCTTTCACTGCCAATACTGAAATTCTCAAGCCAGCTGCTCTTCTTCCAGGCCTGTCATTAGTCCAACTTGTGTGTGAGGCAGCTAAACCACCTACTGGTTTTACGGATCCATGGGTAGGGGAGAAATCACCTCACTTTGTCCTTACGCAAAGCCCAGGTGTTCCCTCCACTGACCTGGCAATTCTTTTTTTTTTTTTTTTTTTTTTTTTTTTGGTTCTTTTTTTCGGAGCTGGGGATCGAACCCAGGGCCTTGCGCTTCCTATGACCTGGCAATTCTATAGACTTACTATAATGTGTGCTCCAGTGATGAACTAAAGTTATGTCTCAACCAAATATTTTTTTCAAAAGAAAAATAACAAGGAATGACTGTAACAAGGATAAGCCCCAGTGGGAATCAGCACAAAGAGCTCCATTCTCTGAAGGGAACACTGATGGCTCATCTCAAACAGAACAACTTTCCTGACCTTCACATTTTATTGATTTATTTTATTTTGGTGTGGGTCCATGGGTGCTGTGTGCATGAGCATGTATGAGTGTGCAGGCACACTCATTCAGACATACACGTGGCGGCATGAGTTTCACATTTTCTTCCTCAGTTGCTCTCCACATATTATTCAGTGAGATAATCTCTCACTGAACCTGGAGCATAGCATTTTAGAAAGTCTGGCCAGCCACTGGCCCTCAGGATCCACCTGTGGCCACACCCCCACTGCTGGAGTTACAGAGGCACACCTCTGCTCCTGGCTTTTATGTTAGTACTAGGCATCTGACTCAACTCTTCATGTTTGGACAGCAAACTCTTTACCCACTAAGCTCCAACCACAGTTCTCCTCTGCTTTTACAGATGGAACTTGGAAGCTTAAAGGAGGGTGTGGTAACCGTTCAAAGTGAATGGTCTCCATAGACTCATATATTTGAATGCTGTTTCCCCATGGGTGGAACTGTTTGGGAAGGATTAAGAGGTGTGGCCTTGGTAGAAAAGGTATGTCACTGAGGGCAGGCCTTTGAAGTTTCAAAAGTCTACACAATTTCCATTTTGAGTTCATTCTCTTGCTTGATCATTCATTCTCCCTCCCTCCCCACCCCCTGCCTTGTGCTTAAGGATAGAGATGTAAGTTTTCAACTATGGCTCCAGCCTAGCAGCTGCCATGCCCCACTCCATAATGTCATGGACTCTGACCCTCTGGACCTGTGAGCCCCAAATAAAGTACTTCTTTCTATAGGTTGCTTTGTAATGGTGTTTGTCACAGCAATAGAAGAGTAACTGAGACAGGGGTTCTTACTTGGTTGAGACCATGAAGATATTGAATGGAATGTTCACTGCTAAAATGCCAGCTTTCTCTCTTCCAGTCCTGCAGGTTTTTCTTTTCATACATGTATTATTAGTTCTTTGAGAATTCCATACAATGTGAACATTTCTCTATATCAAGTGAAAATGAAGCCTTTTCATTTATATTTTAGCTCTGCTTTTGTTGCTCTTTTTCTTTCTTTCTTTTCCCGTTTTCCTTTTAGCTCTGTGTCTAACCTATAGATTCTCACAGAATGCTTGCTAAATGGAAACTGTTGTTGTTTGAATGAGAATGGCTCCCAAGGTTCATAGGTTTAAATGCTTGACCTACAGTTAGTGGAACTGTTTGAGAAGAATTAGGAAGTGTGTCCTTGTTCAAGGAGATCTGTCACTTGGGGTACACATTGTGGTTTCAAAACTCCACAACAGGCACAATCACAGCCTCATATTCATATCCATTCTCTCTCTCTCTCTCTCTCTCTCTCTCTCTCTCTCTCTCTCTCTCTCTCTCTCTCTCTCAGATCAGATTTGAACTCTCAGCTACTGCTCAAGTTCCATGCCTGCCTGCCGTCTACCACACTCTCCATGATGATGGTCAGTCATGGACTAACTCTCTGAAACTTTTTTTTAAAAAAGCCCTCAATTAAATGATTCTTCTATAAGTTACCTCGGTTATGGTATTTTTCTTTTAGCAATAAAACAGTAGCTAAGAAAGTAGCTGAGGCAGGGGGATCAATCCTTTTTATTTGTTTTAAATTCAGTGGGGTTTTTAATTTGGAAAAATTTTGCATCTAACTTCAAGGATGTCCGTCTGTATTTCTTTTTGTTGTTGTGTATCCATCTGCTTTGGGTATTAGGGTAAAAATAGCTTCATGTTAATAGCTTGGTAATGTTCCCTTTCTGTTTTATGGAATAATCTGAATTGGTATCAGTTCAATATGATAAAAATTCACCAATGAATCTGTCTAAGCCTGAATTATTTTTAGGTTGGAGATTTCTAACTATGCTTCAATCTCAGTTTGTTATAGATACTTAAACTGTTTAATCTCATCCTACTCTAATTTTGGTAGGCCCTGTACATCTAGAAACTAATTCATTTCTTTTATACTTTCCAACTTGGAAGAACCAACAATTTTCTAAATTTCATTAGATCTGTTTTAATTGCCCTTTCATCTCTTATTTTTTTGGGCCTTCTCTCTATTTCTTTCATTAAATTTAACTAAGAGATTGTCAATCTTATCTTTTTGAAGAACTTTGTTTCATTGATTCATTGTAAATATTTTTCCATTTCATTAATGTTTGTTCTAATCCTATGACTTTATCCCTGCTTATTGATTTGAGGTTTAGCTTGCTCTTCTTTTTCTGGAAACATACTATGCATCATTAAGTTATTTATTTTAAATTTATCTGACTTCTTTCTTTATTTTATTACACATTGATGGTTTGCCTGCATGCGTTTCTGAATGAGGGTGTCAGGTCCCCTGGAACACGCATTACATACAGTTGTAAGCTGTGGTATAGGGGCTGGGAATTGAACCCAGGACCTCTGGAAGAGCAGCTAGTGCTCTTAACTACTGAGTCATCTCTCTAGCACTGTTCTGATTTCTTAATGCAGACACTTAGATCCATAAACTTCTCTCTTAGGACTGACTTTATCGTATCCCAAAAGTTTTGATGTGGTGCTTATATTTTTTTCCATTTGATTGTAGGGTTGTTTTTTATTCTTCAGCTGAGCTAGCAAGAAAGATTATTTATTGCACACAAGATACATTTGGGCACATTGAGAACAGAGCTACCCAATGCCACAAGTTCACAGCAAGGCTCATGGGGACTATTTGGGTTGTAAGCAAGACAATCATTCAGAGATGGTCTCACAAATGGTGAAGTTCAAGATCTATTGAGATATATTATCAGTAGCATACAGTCTGACAACTTATGTGTGCAGGCCTCCAACATCCTTTATTTCTTCTTCTTCAGCCTCTACAGGTGCACAAGCTGGTCTACTTGGACCTCTGCCTCACCTTTCTTCTCTTGCACATCAGCTTGCACATTATCTTCTTCATCCATTTTGCTCTCCTGGCACAGAAGTTTAATGGGAGGTAACACTAGGACAGAGAGTAAGCCGAAGTGTGTTATTTCCTTCTGGCTTCCTTCTAAAACCTATTTGTCATTTGGTGGCGTGTTATTTCATTTCCATGCGTTTGTAAATATTTGGGCTTTCTCTTGCTGCTGATTTGTGGTTTTATTCCATGTAATCAAATACAACACAAGGAATCACTTCAATTTTTCCATATTAGCTGAGACTCACCTTGTGCCCTCATCTATTATCTATTCTGGTGACAGTTCCATAGACTCCGGAAAAGAATATGCATCCTATAGTACTCAGATACAGTGTTCTAATATGACTGTTTTAAGTTCATTCGATCTATTGAACCATTTAATTCACATAACCCTATTATTTTTTGTCAGGATGTCTGTCAGTTAGTGAGAGTAGGTGTGGAGGTCATCTGCTATTGTTTGTGCTAAGGCTAACCTTTGGCTTTACAGCTAATAGACTTTGTTTTTATGAAACTGTATACATGGCGAATGTGTTTAGAAGTGTAGTATTCCTCTTAGTGGATTCCTCCTTAACTGTGGAGGTTCTGCCCTGACCTGCAAAGCAGGAGTTGCCACATCAGCTGTTTTTGCCATCACAGGGGGAATTTCACCTCCTGAGTTGGGAGTTGGCCTAATAATAAGAGAGATCTGGGCTGAGAAGTGGATTTACGTCATCAGTCACGTCTAGGGGTTGGGCTTACCGTTTTTGCCTTTATAAACCTGCTGCTTTGTAATAAAGTTGATCCTTGATCAGAGCTTTGTCTTGGCCCCATTCTTCTCTCATCCCTGTCCTTTAATTCCCCCCCTTCGAGGTACCTATGCTGACTGGTAGTCTTGGGACAACTACACTTAACCAGTATAAAGTGCCTGTGTTTATCTTTTCTTGCTAGTTTTGTTTTGAAGTCTATTTTTTATTCAGATACTATTCGATTTCTTTAGCATACTTTTTTTTTAGTGTACGACTCCAAGATAAAGTCTGTCTTCTGTGGTTAGGAGCTTTTACTGGAAACAGCAAATAGTTGGTTACTGGTTTTTTTAACTCTCTAAATGGAGTCTAAAGGTCTCCATCTTTTAGGATAATAGAGACTTTTAATATTGATAGTTATTACTGGGAGCTGTGTGTTTGGTTGCTTTCTTTCTCTTTTGCCTACCTACTATTCTAGCATGGTTTGTTCTTTCCTGTGACTTTATGGTTAGATTTATCTTTCCCTTCAATCTAAAGAATTCTTTCAATATTTTCTGTAGGACTGATTTAGTGGTCATTAATTCCTTTAGCCTATTTCTATCTTAGAAAGTTTTTTTTTTAACTATGACGTATAGTTTTGTTGGGTATAATAGTCTGAGTTGGTAGTTGCTGTCTTTAGAACTTTAAATAGATTTGCCAAGGTCCTCCTGACTAAACATTTCAGGTGAATAATGTGCTATTAGTCAATGAGTCTGCTTTATATATGACTCGGTTTCTCTCTCGCTGTTTTTAATATACTTTTACTGTTCTATATATTCAGAATTTTAATTATAATATGATGAGGCTAGGATTCTTCTTGATCTTATCTTTTTTTTATTTTTTATTTTTTTTATTAACTTGAGTATTTCTTATATACATTTGAAGTGTTATTCCCTTTCCTGGTATCCGGGCAAACATCCCCCTCCCCCCTCCCCTTCCTTATGGGTGCTCCCCTCCCAACCCTCCCCCCATTGCCGCCCTCCCCCCACGAGTCTAGTTCACTGGGGGTTCAGTCTTAGCAGGACCCAGGGCTTCCCCTTCCACTGGTGCTCTTACTAGGATATGCATTGCTACCTATGAGGTCAGAGTCCAGGGTCAGTCCATGTATAGTCTTTAGTTAGTGGCTTAGTCCCTGGAAGCTCTGGTTGCTTGGCATTGTTGTACATATGGGGTCTCGAGCCCCTTCAAGCTCTTCCAGTTCTTTCTCTGATTCCTTCAACGGGGGTCCTATTCTCAGTTCAGTGGTTTGCTGCTGGCATTCGCCTCTGTATTTGCTGTATTCTGGCTGTGTCTCTTAGGAGCGATCTACATCCGGCTCCTGTCAGTCTGCACTTCTTTGCTTCATCCATCTTGTCTAATTGGGTGGCTATATATGTATGGGCCACATGTGGGGCAGACTCTGAATGGGTGTTCCTTCAGTCTCTGTTTTAATCTTTGCCTCTCTCTTCCCTGCCAAGGGTATTCTTGTTCCCCTTTTAAAGAAGGAGTGAAGCATTCACATTTTGATCATCCGTCTTGAGTTTCATTTGCTCTAGGCATCTAGGGTAATTCAAGCATTTGGGCTAATAGCCACTTATCAATGAGTGCATACCATGTATGTCTTTCTGTGATTGGGTTAGCTCACTCAGGATGCTGTTTTCCAGTTCCAACCATTTGCCTACGAATTTCATAAACTCGTTGTTTTTGATAGCTGAGTAATAATCCATTGTGTAGATGTACCACATTTTCTATATCCATTCCTCTGTTGAAGGGCATCTGGGTTCTTTCCAGCTTCTGGCTATTATAAATAAGGCTGCAATGAACATAGTGGAGCACGTGTCTTTTTTATATGTTGGGGCATCTTTTGGGTATATGCCCAAGAGAGGTATAGCTGGATCCTCAGGCAGTTCAATGTCCAATTTTCTGAGGATTCTCCAGACTGATTTCCAGAATGGTTGTACCAGTTTGCAATCCCACCAACAATGGAGGAGTGTTCCTCTTCCTCCACATCCTCGCCAGCATCTGTTGTCCCCTGAGTTTTTGATCTTAGCCATTCTCACTGGTGTGAGGTGAAATCTCAGGGTTGTTTTGATTTGCATTTCCCTTATGACTAAAGATGTTGAACATTTCTTTAGGTGTTTCTCAGCCATTCGGCATTCCTCAGCTGTGAATTCTTTGTTTAGCTCTGAACCCCATTTTTTAATAGGGTTATTTGTTTCCCTGTGGTCTAACTTCTTGAGTTCTTTGTATATTTTGGATATAAGGCCTCTATCTGTTGTAGGATTGGTAAAGATCTTTTCCCAATCTGTTGGTTGCCGTTTTGTCCTAACCACCGTGTCCTTTGCCTTACAGAAGCTTTGTAGTTTTATGAGATCCCATTTGTCGATTCTTGATCTTAGAGCGTAAGCCATTGGTGTTTTGTTTAGGAAATTTTTTCCAGTGCCCATGTGTTCCAGATGCTTCCCTAGTTTTTCTTCTATTAGTTTGAGTGTGTCTGGTTTGATGTGGAGGTCCTTGATCCACTTGGACTTAAGCTTTGTACAGGGTGATAAGCATGGATCGATCTGCATTCTTCTACATGTTGACCTCCAGTTGAACCAGCACCATTTGCTGAAAATGCTATCTTTTTTCCATTTGATGGTTTTGGCTCCTTTGTCAAAAATCAAGTGACCATAGGTGTGTGGGTTCATTTCTGGGTCTTCAATTCTATTCCATTGGTCTATCTGTCTGTCTCTGTACCAATACCATGCAGTTTTTATCACTATTGCTCTGTAATACTGCTTGAGTTCAGGGATAGTGATTCCCCCTGAAGTCCTTTTATTATTGAGGATAGCTTTAGCTATCCTGGGTTTTTTGTTATTCCAGATGAATTTGCAAATTGTTCTGTCTAACTCTTTGAAGAATTTGATTGGTATTTTAATGGGGATTGCATTGAATCTGTAGATTGCTTTTGGTAAAATGGCCATTTTTACTATATTAATCCTGCCAATCCATGAGCATGGGAGATCTTTCCATCTTCTGAGGTCTTCTTCAATTTCCTTCTTCAGTGTCTTGTAGTTCTTATTGTACAGATCTTTTACTTGCTTGGTTAAAGTCACACCGAGGTACTTTATATTATTTGGGTCTATTATGAAGAGTGTCGTTTCCCTAATTTCTTTCTCGGCTTGTTTCTCTTTTGTGTAGAGGAAGGCTACTGATTTATTTGAGTTAATTTTATACCCAGCCACTTTGCTGAAGTTGTTTATCAGCTTTAGTAGTTCTCTGGTGGAACTTTTGGGATCACTTAAATACACTATCATATCATCTGCAAACAGTGATATTTTGACTTCTTCTTTTCCGATCTGTATCCCCTTGACCTCCTTTTGTTGTCTGATTGCTCTGGCTAGAACTTCAAGAACTATATTGAATAAGTAGGGAGAGAGTGGGCAGCCTTGTCTAGTCCCTGATTTTAGAGGGATTGCTTCGAGTTTCTCTCCATTTAGTTTAATGTTAGCAACTGGTTTGCTGTATATGGCTTTTACTATGTTCAGGTATGGGCCTTGAATTCCTATTCTTTCCAGGACTTTTATCATGAAGGGGTGTTGAATTTTGTCAAATGCTTTCTCAGCGTCTAATGAAATGATCATGTGGTTTTGTTCTTTCAGTTTGTTTATATAATGGATCACGTTGATGGTTTTCCGTATATTAAACCATCCCTACATGCCTGGGATGAAGCCTACTTGGTCATGGTGGATGATTGTTTTGATGTGCTCTTGGATTCGGTTTGCCAGAATTTTGTTGAGTATTTTTGCATCGATATTCATAAGGGAAATTGGTCTGAAGTTCTCTTTCTTTGTTGTGTCTTTGTGTGGTTTAGGTATAAGAGTAATTGTGGCTTCGTAGAAGGTATTCGGTAGTGCTCCATCTGTTTCAATTTTGTGGAATAGTTTGGATAATATTGGTATGAGGTCTTCTATGAAGGTTTGGTAGAATTCTGCACTAAACCCGTCTGGACCTGGGCTCTTTTTGGTTGGGAGACCTTTAATGACTGCTTCTATTTCCTTAGGAGTTATGGGGTTGTTTAACTGGTTTATCGATCTTATCTGTTTAGTGCACCGAATACTCCCATTTCTGGGTTGACATCATGTTTCCTAATTCAGGGAATTTTTCTGTTATGATTCTTGGGGGTAGGGTTGAAACAAGATCTCTCTATGTAACCCTAGATGTCCTGAAACTCAATATGTACACTAGGCTGCCCTTTAGTTCACAGAGATCTGCCTGCTTCAGCTTCTCAAGTGCTTCAAGTACAGACATTGCAATGTCGTAATCTTTTAAAAACTCTTTTCTAAGCCGTTAAACCTAGGTTGCCCGCCTCCTTCCTACCTTTTATCCAGAGACTTGGTTGTTTGTTTGCTTGTTTGTTTGTTTTGTTTTGTTTTAGAGCTATGTATAGCTTGGAACTCCAACTGGTACATTCTTACTATCTTTTCATTGTTCAACTGATCCAGCTCTCCCACCATATCTTCAAGTTCTACTGTTCCATTCTTTCATGATTCTATTGGTGAGACTTACCAAAGATTTTTTTTAATTCACTGTTTTTCATTTCCAGAACATCAAATTTTTTTTCAGCATTTTGATCTCTGTATCTAATTCTTTCATATCTTTCATTGCCTTCCTTATCTAATTCACATGTTTGTGCTCTCAATGGGGAACATTATTTTCTTCTTTGATTTCTTTGAACGAATCACTATATAATCATATGTAAGTAATCATTCTTTTGAGTTCTTAGTCTGGGGTTTCACATAATTCATCATCACTAGATGTCATTGCTATAGGGTTAATAACCTTAGAAAGAATTTGCTGTCTGTCTTTTTTGTGTTTCTTGTGTCAGTGAGTTGGAATTTACACAGATGACAATGGTGTTCTCTGCTTGGTTTATTTTCGTCCGCCATATTCTTTCATTTGAAATATTTTCAGTGTTCACATAGGACCTTGAAGCAGTGGTGTTGAGTTTGCAGTACAAAAAATAGTTCTGTCTAAGACGGTAGTTCTCAGTCTCCATCTCAGTTCAGCACCCCTTTGGGCATTACGTATCAAATATCCTCATATTAGATATTTACATTACGATTCATAACCATTGCAAAAAAAAGTTTTGAAGTAACAGCAAAATAATTTTATGGTTGGGCTAATCCCAAGATGAGAAACCATATTAAAGGGTCGTAGTATTAGTTAGTTAAATAAATAATTATTTAATTAATTAACATCAATTAGGAAGGTAAAGAACCACTAGTCTGGAAGTGCAAGGTGCCTTGTGAAAATTCTATATTACTCCCTGCATAGACTATAGCCTAGAATGACAATCACAGCTAGTTAGAATACCTCTGTGCCAATGCCATACTTGCCAACTATAACGCTGGACCACTTTGACTTTGATAAAGGTTGAAGGATAAGCAACCAAGAACAAAATGGATTTTACTTGAATTTTAGTTAATAGATTAAAAGTGAGAGATGTTAGGTGTTGAGGATAATGATTATTAGATACAATTTGAAAAGAAAAGGTGGGTAAAGTGGTCAAAAAGAGGTTAGAATACTGCTAGGGTTCGTAGATTTTAGAGACTGTTAAAGCCACAGAAATTTATAACCAATAATTAGAGGGAAAGGTGATATAAGGATGAAAAAGAAAAGAAAAGAAAAAACTTGGGACTAAGAGAAGGAACATGTGAGGTGTGGCTACAGATACAGTCATAGACTGGATTATTCTGGATTTTCTCAGTAATAAACTGAGAAACACAATCAACAGACATAAGACCTTATGAAGCAATATACAAACGAATGCAAAAACCATCATGGGACAAAAGAGGGAGGACTGAATACTATAAAATAAGAAATAAAATGAGTATTTATGAAGTGTATTGCTGGCACGGTCATGCCAAGTTGAAAAGTAAAGTTCTCAGAGTCTTCTGGATCCAGCAGGCTTTCCGTGGCGCTGCGCCAGCTCCCTCTTTTATTCGCTTTCTCTGTGCCAGGCACTGTGCTCTGAGTCTCGGACCTTTACACCAAATCAATATAGCAGGTTTTATTGTATTGTTGAGAAACCCAATGCAAGAGGGAACTGACTGAGTGACAGTTCCCAGAATCACGCGGCTGATAAAGAGAGTCAATGGGGCTAGGATGACAGCCTCGTCAGTAAAATTTGAGGCATGAGCAAAGACCTGAATGCAATCCCTACAGCCCTCGTGGGGTACTAGAGAGGCTGAACCAGGAAGCCTTGAAGCTTGTGCACCAGCCAAACTTGGTGAGTTCCAGGCCAATGAGATGCTGTCTTGTTTGAAAGGGCATGGTCTGACACTTGAAAACAGCTGAGCTTGTTTTTTTGAGCCTCCGTGTATACATACAGGCACATTCTGATTCACACTGTACACCTCAACATACAAACATATACAGTACACATATTTCATACTCACACACAAGATGGGGGCAGGGGGCGGAAGGAAGAAACTGAACAGTGCTTCCTGACTCCTAAGTGGGCACTTTTAGGGGCCCTGCACACCACAGATTGAGGAAGAGTTAGGCATGAACAGGCTGACACTCTCCACCTTGTTCTGTAACGAGTCTGTTTTTTGCATAGGTAAAGACCTAAGAGTTCCAACCTGCAGGTTGGAGTAGCATGAACCTAGCCTGCTCCATTCCATCACTCCTTCTGACATTTCCCTAACACCTGTCCATGGAGTTCAAGCACACTGCCCTCATGAGAATCCTTTCCCACACCTCCAGTCTACTTTACATCTGTCATTCATACCTACCTGACAATCCAGGAACTTCGTCAGATCCCTGAGGAAGAGTTGGAGCAAACTGATGGTGAAGTGAGAATAATTATAGCGATTAGAAACAGTATTAGATTTCTATATTAGAGTTCTACAGTGTTAGACTTCAGTTTCTTATTTGCATGATTGATTGATTTTAATTTAAAACTTTTATATTTTATTTTATAAAATATTTTATATTTTGATCATGCCTCCCCCTTACCCATCTTGCCCCAGCTTTTACCCAGCTCCCTACCTGCCAAAGTCTCTCTCTTTCTCTAGACAAACAAACAAAAATTAAAACCCCATAAAACTGAAAGCCAAAACAAACAAGTGAAAGACCAATAAGACAAAAAAGTCAAAACAAAACAAAAAGTACACAATAAAATAAAATAAAAAGCATAGAGTGTGTTTTTTGTTGGCCAACTACTCCTGGGCACAGGAGAAAACTAGTTACTTTCCCATTTGGACATTTCTACCAAGACCTGAGGAAACACCTCACTGTACCTAGTCTGGCAACCAGTCCTCTAATCTTCAACACAACCTTGCTTTGCCAGTATTTGTGAGCAAGCCCTGACTCCCTCAACTGGCTCAGCCTTAGTCAAGAAGTCAGCAACAGACACTCGATCCAGTATGCTCCAAAACCTCTTGAGTTGAAAAATGCAATACAGGTCAGCTGTAATGGTGTGTAATCTTGTAATCCCAACTCGTGGGAGGAAGAGACAGGAAGAGCAGGAGTTCAAGGGCACTCTTACCTACTCTGTGGGCTACATTAGACCCTGCCTCAAGAAAGAGAAGGGAAGAAGGTGAGAGGAGAAGAGAAAGGGGAGGGGAGTGGAGGAGAGGGAAGGAGAGGAGAGGAGAGAAATAACTGAAATAAAGAAGAAAGGAAAGGAAATATACAATGTTACCATTTCTCCGTAAACAAGGAGCTAGACCTTCCGTGGCAGGAAGCCCAGGCTGTGCTGAGGTTAACTTATCTAGCTCAGTGGTTCTCAACCTTCCTAGCTGCAACACTTTAATACAGTTCCTTATATTATAATGATCTCCAACCATTCAATTATTTCCATTGCTTCTTCATAACTGTAATTTTACTACTGTGATGAATCATAAAGTAAATGTCTGTGTTTTTCAATGAGCTGAGGTGACCTCTGTGAAAGGGTCGGCTAATCAACCCCCAGGTAGAGCACTACCGAACTAGTTTCTCCCATTCTAGCTGTGTGGCTTTGGGCAAGTCATTTCACCTCTCTTATCATCAACTTCTTTTTTTTTTTTTTTTTTTTTTTTTTTTTTTTGGTTCTTTTTTTTTCGGAGCTGGGGACCGAACCCAGGGCCTTGCGCTTCCTAGGTAAGCGCTCTAATCAACTTCTTTACCCATCAAACCATGCATAGAATAGATCAGCCCTGACTCTTGAATCACCGAAGTCCTATTTTCTTAGGACCTACTAAAGAAACAACCAGTTGGGTAGTGTTGCCTCCCGTCGATGCTTTTGTCCAATCATTAACCAAGAGAGTGTTTCTGCAACCTAACAGCAAAGTTCACTTAGAGCGAAAAGAAGAACATTGGGGGGATAGCAGACATTATAGGACATCTCTGCGGACCTAACCCTGGGTTGGACTTAGCTTCGTGGCAACAGGGAATCTTCAGGATTGTCTCAGAAACAGAATTCTCTTTGGAATGAACACCTTCGGTGAGTGCAAAGCTGTCAGCTGGTTGGGGCAAAGACAAACCTACTTTTTGAAACTGGGTTTTTCGTTTGTTTTCTTATGAAATTCGTCTCAATCGCTTGCTTTTCTCTCTTCGTTATGTAACCTTGTGGGATGCGGTGGCACAACCAGAAGTGAACTCTGAAGAAAAAAGTCAGTGAGTACAGCAGGCAAGCTTCAGATGGAATTGGGAGGTTTTGCATGAGACATAAAGGAGAAGTGTATTTACACATGGGTTGTCGCCACATGGGTCGTTAATTCCCACAGTTGCTGTCTGACTCTATCTCGGGGCCTGGTTTCTCATGCTGGACTCACCAGAGAGAGCTATACCCCTCACCACTGCAGTGTGCTTTCCCAGAAATCTTAGAAAGATACCATGGTCTTAGTGATTTCACGGATGATTTCACGGACAGTTGAAGATGGCAGCTTTTGTTTCCTGCTTAAATAAACTGAGAAAGCTTCCTCTTGGTCCCCAAATTCCTTATTTTCAATATGCTTGTCTGTGCTGCCTCTGACTCCTGTGTGTTAATTAAACTCCCCTTATGAAACATACTTTCCTCCTAAGTCCCACACAGGAAAATCCACATAGCCCCAACTGGGGCAAGCCACGAAGTGAATTCTCAAATAGGAGGCCCTTATTAAAATTGATTTATCTAAATTATTTCTAAGGTGGTAGCTAGGTGTGATGAGGTTTCTTATAAGCAGGCAAATTATCTTTTTCTAAAGCCATGACACAGCTAAGCTTCCCAGGAACAGCAAACAGAGTTTTGTGTTCACTCAAAAACTATAGACTTCCAAGCACCATGCTAGGCTGATAAAGCAACCCATAGATAATAACTCTACTTATCCTTGTGTCTGGTCATGTATACAGTGACAGGCACATAAAAACCATTTCAGAGATATAAACCAAAATGAGAGCTACTCTTAAATTATAAGGGCTTTGTCCTAAGTCCAACAGCAAGAAAGTTCCAGAAAAGAAGGTTTCTTCACAAGTCTGAGTTCAGATTACTTTTAAAGACACCCTACGGCTTTTAAAATTGGGAAGTTTTGACCAGGAAAAGTAAGGAAAGGAAATCTCCTTCACTGAAGTTCTACTGTGGGAGGAATCGGCTGGGTTGATTCCTGCAGGAACTGGTGAGCAGGTGGTAGAAGAGAGAGGGGTTTCCAAGCAGAGTCCATGAGAGGAGCAGTCCTACAGGTCAGCTTTAAAGTTCTCCCTGTCATAGCTGGAGAGGCAGCTCAGCGCTTAGTAACACTACCTGTGCTTCCACAGGAGCCAGCTTCTTTTCCCAGCGCCCACATGATAGCTCACAACTGTCTGTCACTCCAGTTCCAGGGTATCTGACACCTTTACACAAACACACATGCACAGAAAACACCAATGAACATATAAAACAATAAATAAATAAATCGTTAAAAAGGAAGTTCCCCCTGTCTGACCCAGGGATGCCTTGCAGAGGGTTGGCCCTCAAGAAATGTCTTCTTACTCTTTCTTCACTTCTGCTCAGAATCGTTACAACATCCTCTTAGAAATGTTACCAATGATAGACATTCACCTCACTGAAAAACTCACAATTTCAATGATGGTGCTTTGAACCCTGGGCTCTGGGATGCAGCAAAGTCTCAAATGGTCCTCAAGATCTTTGGCTTTTCTTAGGGTGGTGGCTCCTATTATCTACCTTGTTAATCTCATTTCACCACAGGTCCAAGAAACAGTCCTTTCTCCGTTTTCTATTTGTGGGGTGGTGGGTGTGGCTCAATTGGTTGGTTGGATGCACAAGGCTCTGGGTTCAATTCCCAGCAGCACATCAACTAAGAATGATGGATACAGACCTGTATCCTCAGTACTTGAAATATGGAGGATGAAGGACCAGGAATTCAAGGGCACTCTTGGCTACATAGCAAGCTCAAGGGCAGCCGGGGCTGTGTGAGATGTGAAAATCTATGCTGAAGTTTTCGAATTCACTGATGACTGTCCAATGGCAGTCTGGGGGGTGATTACACAGAGCATAACATAGCCCGGCTGATTAGTTCACTCTTTGTGGCTCTACAATCCTCCCCTCGAATTACCCTTGTGCCTTCTGCACTGATGAACAGAATTTCCTCTCTGTTCAGACACAGTTAGACCTGAATCTCAGGATGGACTTGCCAAGGGCTTGTTCCTGCACCAAAGTGAGTCTCTTCAGAAAGTCTTTTCTGATCAACTACTAAAACTAGAAAGTTTCCTCCTGTCTCCTGGTTCAATACTGAGATCAAAGATGAAGATCACTGCTTATTATCTGCAACATTTCTTTGGCAAAATGAAAAGCAGGGCCTGTGAGGATAGCTAAGTCAGCACAGTGTTTGTCGCTCACTATACTGGATGTGAGCAAGCTTGATTGGTATCTAGAATCCACATAAAAAACCACAGACACAGTAGTGGCACGTGTTTGCCAACCCAGAGCTGAGAAGGCAGAAAATGTGGCTCCCTGAGGCGCTCTGACCAGGCAGCTTAGCCAAATTGGCAATCTCTAGGTCAATGAAAGACCCTGTTTCAAAAAGAAACCAGGTAGATGGTTCCTGAGGAAAAAGCAATGGAGGCTGATCTTTAGCATTTGTGTGCACATACATGTACCCAAACATGCATGTACACATGCAATAGATGGATGGATGGATGGATGGATGGATGGATGGATGGATGGATGGATGGATCTATGGCAAAAAAATCTAACCTAGAATGCTATAGAGGATATTTTTATTCTGCTCCAGGAGTTATGTGTAAGTATTCCTTTTTTCTAAGTTCCCCAAATTCCTCAGCACTTCTCTTTAGACAGCAGATATTCTTATCTCTCATGTAAGGAACCATCCAGGGATCTATTTCCATTCTACCATGAATTGCATGGGGTCATTCAATGAATACTTTTTGACTCAGGAGCCTTTATGCCTGAGTTTAAATACCAACTTCTTTTCAAAACTTCCTAGCTATAAAATCTGAAGTGCAGTATCGTCAATGCATCTTGATTTCTTTATCTGTAAAATATGTTTTGAGGGGTTGGGAGCGGTGCTGGGGGTGAAACCAGAGCATCATATATTCTAGGCATGTGCTGTCGCTTAGTGATACACTCGACTCTCTTATTTATAAAAGGGAGGAACAGAAGTTTTAGCTTCATTGTGTTGTTGTGGAGCTGTAGAGAGGTGATCTGTGAAAAGCATTTTGGGACCAGGATACACAATCCAGTGTTCTCACAGCAGTATCATGTGATCTGTGACCACTAAAATAGATAACAACAATGTATCTGAGCTGAACATTGGATCACCAGAATCAAGGACATAGGAATGAATATCACCTTTCCAGGGTTATAGTCAGTCAAAGGGCAAAAGGGCATAAAGGGTATTGAAAAGTGGCATGTGCACGCGTGCGCGCGCACACACACACACACACACACACACACACACACACACACACACTGTGAAGGGAAAAGATTCCATGACAACACATGACAGAGATGGAGGGGCGGGTTTCTCTAGATTGGGAGGAATAAGAAGACCTCATCAAGGAACTGCTATTTAGCCTTTCTCCTTTCCATAAAGTTCAGGACCCAAGCCAAGGAAGTGGGGCTGCCCTAGGGTGGCTCTTCTTACCTCAATCAACCAAGTCAAGGTGGTCTCTCATGGGCATGTCCAGAGGCTTTTACACTATATGGATCTAGAGTATGTCAAGCTGACAAGCAGGATTAACCATCACAGTTGAATATTGATAAGGATTAAAGCGTAGTTTGTTTGCATCTGAGATCTGCAATCTTGTCACATTCTCTCAACCATCTTACGATGGATTTCACTGACTTTGTCCAACAGCTGTAGTCAAGAATTAGCCCAAGGTGCTAAGTGACAGTTTCACAAATAATTAGCAAAAAGGCCTACTGTGAATTCAGGATATGGACTCTGTACAGGATGTAGTGGTTCACCACTCATAACTCTCTTCAGAAAGGAGCACACAGCTAAAATTGCTGACAGCAAACACTTATGACATTTAAACTTAGTCATGTCAGCTGCAGACAGGGCCAGAATGGGACTATTCAACACTAGCCTTGGTCTGTAACTGCTAAAGATTTTGCCACAGAGGCCCACTGGGAGACAATTCTAGTGAGGATGTTGTCTCAACATCTTCCTCTGTCCTCTTTTGCATGCTCTTCTTCCTCCAGATCTCCATTCCTAATACCAAACCCTGCTCATAGCAAGCTTTGGTAATTTCACTGTTCCCATCTTAGCATAAAACCCTGCATCCACATACGGTTACAAATGTTGCCCACTATGGTGGTGACCATGGTGGACATAGTTTCACCAGCTTTTATCTTTACACTGATGTTAAAGTTGATTTACACTGATGAATGACGATACCAGCAGATGGTAAGGCTTATGTTCTTGATGATTGTTTCCTGCTGCCCTCTCTGGAGAACAAAGCACCAAGAAGTACATAGAGCTGTTGGCTTTTGACCTTAGCACTTGTGGTTTTATGGAGAGAGAAAACTTGTCTTCTGAACAACTTGCTATGCTGGTGGCATGACTCCACTAACTTTGAAAACACTGTAGTCTCAGTGTAAAATGGACATTTGGCCCTCAGATGGTGATGATGAGTCTTGATTATAGCACAAGAACTTTGTACACATCATTAATGAGGTCATACCTGAATGGGTGATGTCTAGTGGGAGGAAGTGGGTTGTCGAGTACTTGGATTTCTAAAGGTCTATTTTGTTTCCCTCCCCTCTCCTCATCTTCCTCTCTGTTCCTCTCCTCTCTCCATCCTCCCGTCCCTTTTGTACACCACCAAGGAGGCCAGTATGCTCTACCACATGCCCCTTAACACAATGTTCAGCCTCACAATGCACAGTCCCAGAAGCAACAAATGACTGTGGATTGAAACCCCTGAAACTGAGTCAGAATAAATCTTACCTCTTACATGTCTTTTCTTTCAGTCACCTTGCCACAGTGACACGTGACCGATACAGATGTATTCTTGGGCTCCTTAGCAACTTTGACTTGTCCTTTAGGCATAGCCAAGTTGTCCCTGAACCTCTATATAATGCTCCATCTGATAGTTCCAGGGTGCTTTCAGAAGTGCTCATATCCACTGGTACCTGTCACCTCCTATAGCCATGATTAAAAGCCCAGAGCCTGACAGAGTTTCTAGAAGCTGTCAAAACTATTCTCCTGCCCCTCAAGAAGGATTCACCTCCAGCTCCTGCACATAATATTCCTTCCCAATGGAAAAAAAATCTTCATTTTCTTCACTATTCCAGCTCACCATGATTGCATCATATGGCCACAAGCTGCTCAAACTCTGTAACCATATAGGGGAGCTGTGTCCCCCCCCACCCCCACTCTTCCTCCATGACAACTAGTACCTGCCCTTTGCCTTCTTTGGTGTCAGAACTGCACCCATTATTCACAGATTCGTTGGCATTCCTTCCAAATTCCTGGAGCTGTTAGTGACTCATTCCCTCTTGTCATTGAGAACCATCACTGTGCTGTCCATGGTGCTCTCCATGAAGTTCCTATTAGCTGTTCTCTGATGCACAGTGTCATCAGGGGACTCTGAAGACTTCATCTGGTGACCCAGAGGCAAACCTGATGGTCTCCAGTATTATAACTGACAGGGTTAAATTAGACAACCTGCTTAGCCCCTCTTGGGAGCCAGGTTCCTGGGTCATAGGACATTTCATTTGGGTAAGGGGATATCATGTCTCTAGCTACCCAGGCCTTCCTTAGAGAGACCTGGTTGAACTTTCCCACCAAAGTACTATTGACACAATGGCCCTTCAACACAGGCCTCTTACTGCAGTGTCTTTACATTCTCTGGGAATGTTTTCCTTTTTCTAGTAAAAAAAAAATACTATGTGTCTTCTTGGCACTGATAAAGCTGTAAAAAATAGAAAAGTCCTAGAAATTGCACTCAATGCCCTAGCTTCATAGCTGCTGTAGTTAATCTTCATTGACAATTTGACTGGGTTTAGGCTCATGGAAACATAGCTCTGGGTATTGGTATGAGGGTTTTTCCAGAGAGGTTTGACTAGGGTGGGAAGACCTTTGTGGTGGTTTGAATATGCTTGGCCCAGGAAGAGGCACTATTAGGAGGTGTGGCATTGTTGGAGTAGGTACGATCTTGTTGGAGGAAGTGTGTCACTGTAGGAGTGGGTAATGAGACCCTCCTCCTAACCACATGGGAACCAGTCTCCTCCTAGTGACCTTCAGATGAAGAGGTAGACCTCTCAGCATCTCCTGCACCATGCCTGTCTGGATGTTGTCATCCTCCCGCCTGGATGATAATGGACTGAACCTCCAAACCTATAAGCCAGCTTCAATTAAATGTTGTCCTGTTAAGAGTTGCCTTGGTCGTGGTGTCTCTTCACAGCAGTAAAACCCTAACTAAGACAACCTCTATTGAATGTGGGTGGTACCGTGCCATAAGCTGGGATCTCAGACTGAATATGGAGGAGAAAGAGAGCTGCATGCCAGCATCCATTTCTTTCTATCTCCTGATTATGGATGCAAAGTGACCAGAGACATCAAGCAAGCTCCTGTTTCCATGCCTTCCTTCCATGGTAGGCTCTAACCTTGAACTGTGAGTCAAAAGAATCCCTTCCTTCCTCAAGTTGCTTGTCAGTCACTTGGTCGCAGCAATGTTGGAATAGAGATACATTCCCTCCAACCCATTGTGTTACTCAGCAATTTGCACAGACACAAGGCTTGTTGTGACTCATGGTTTCAACCCACTATTGTTTGTCCTATTACTTTATTTTGTGGAGACATAGTTTACATGGAAGAAGTCTATGGCAATGGGTCTGGAATTAGGCAGATAAAGCCAAGTACAACTGTGATCTTTAAGCTAACAGTGCATGGACGTGTAGATTTGGTGCCCATAGTACCTCTTCCATGATAATTTAAACATGCACCTCAAAACTGGGAGACACCACACAAAATATCTAGCTTCTGGTTTCTTCTAAAATCTAAAAGCATCTGGTTTCAGTGGCGTACCATTCCAGAGTCAGAATCGACCCCACCAGCTGTAGGCACTCTTTGACAAGAGACTCCCAGTCTCCAACTAACCCCTTGTATACACTTATACAATATATATTGTCCTGACCCTACAGATATGTGCGTTTGAGTCTTTTGAATTAAGACAGAAAAGAAGGAAAGAGAGAGGACCAAATAAGGAAAGCTTTCTCCATGTGTCAGTTCAGCTGCTTTGGGACAGGTGTGATTATGGAATCCTGTTGCTTTATTTAACAAAAGTCAACGTATTGATGACCACAGGGTGAGAACGGGGTTTGAGAACACCAAAGCTCTGAATCTACTTCTCTATGCTTTTTGCTTTAACCTTGGCTGGCAGAGCAGCTGCCATAGCCTCAAACCCTATGTCCTTATATGACGATGTACAACAAAAAGGATCAGCGTATTTCTAGCCATTCCTTTGTCTTCTCTGGAAGCAGAAATTTTCCAGAACATTATAAAAGACTGTGACTCAGGTCCCATTGGCCAGAAGTGGACTGTCTGGCTATCCCTAAGTCAATCACTAGTGAATAAGAACAAGATTGCCGTGTGTGAATGAAAACACACAGAGTCCGTCCCTTGGATCTAACAGAGAGGTCCATCTTAGCACATGGCTGTATATACAATCTGGTGGAATGTGGAAGGTGGCAGATGCTTATGATACCTACCATTTGGGGAAGGCAGAGCCGTAGGGTGTCTTAATGTTCTATAACAATTGGGATCCTGGGGAAATCTGCAGAAGTTGAGAGACATGGTGGGATAGAGTTAAGGCCTCTTTGTCTTTTCTACATGACTTTCTATATGGTATAACCTCTTTTATTTTTTTTAATGAATTTGCCCACCCTTCCTTTCATCCTTGGGATCTGATGCTTGTTTCAGATATTTACCAGCCAGTAGAAAGCAGCTCCCCATTCTGTACCTGTTCTAGAATTTTCCATGTTTTCTTCCCCTAAGAGGTGGAAGACCTTTGGAGTAAGCCTGAGACTGTGCTTTGGTCTGAAGGTCAGTTTGTCTGCTTAAAATGCTTTTCCGAAAATACAGTAGATGTCTTAGAACAGGGGGGCTGAATCATTCACTGGGATTCGATGCCTGGCCCTATATCGTACCTCAGCTCACTCACCCTCAGGCAACCCAGAGCTTTGCATCCTAGGAAACAGTTGTCATATAAAGATATCACATCTGACACTACGTGTCACACATCTCCTTATCAAGTCACCCTTATAAGACGGAAGAACCCAGCAAAGCTGTTGGCTATGCAAGGCCCTGGGCAGCAGAAGGACTCATTCTGAACCCCTTCCTTCACACTGCACCAAACTGGAATGTTGTCCCAGGAGGCTGTCCTTAGGGAGCCCTCCAGACTCTCTGGCTGCTATGCACCCAAGCCAACAGCACATCCATCAAATTCCAAAAACTGAAAGAAAAAAAATGATTGTTTCCATGCTCTGTGTCAGCACCATGGTCTCTAGCTTCCAGGATTCAAATCCTTCATCTCATCAAATCCTCTTGACAAGCACGCAGCCACAAGGGCCAAAAATGGAATCCAATCGTAATTCTTTACTAGACGCTTAGATTCATGAACCTGTTTAAGACTCTCCTTAACTCTATAATGCAGGTCCCATACTAACTCCACTTTGTAAGCAGGGACCCAAAGGTGAGACAGCTCACCCAAGGCTGCCCAAAGTAGCCAGGAGCCAAGCCGTGTTGTAAGTTCAGATCTGCCTAGCACAAAATCTGAGCTAGAATTACTGTATTCTTCTCAGTCTAGGAAGAGCCCAAATAAAGGGTTTTTGAAACCCTGAAGGCAAATAATGGGCATTATGTCATTAAAGTGATTAGTCTCTGGCTGAGCATGTGACTCCATAGGGAAACTACTTTTTCCATGTACAAAGCCCTGGGTATGGTCTCCAGAACCACATAAATTGGACATAGCGATACATGACTATAGTCCCAGCACTCAGAAGGTGGAAACTGAGGATCAGAAGATAGATCATGCTCAACTACATAGCCTCAGCTGTTTAGCAAGTCTGAGGCCAGCCTATGCTACATGAGATCCTGGATATATATATATTCATATATTCATATATACATCTCTATATATTCTTATATTCTTTTGAGAAAAAAATATTGATTTGCTTTTGGGAAGGTGATTATTCTCCCCCTCCTGATTCTCCCTTCTCCCTAGAGCTTACCTTCCTGGCCCTCTTCATCTCTATTCTTCCTTGGGAACAACCTTAAGACACAAGGAGTCAGTTGAGTGTCCTATACCACAGATGAGTGAATTTAGGTATCTTCAGATGCTATGGCCAGGATCCTATGGTTTCATTAGGTCCTAAAATTAAAGGAGGAAACTTCCAGGCAAGTCCGAATGCCAGGGTGATCTCTAGGTCAAGGCTAACAGGCTCAGAGTGACCCATTGGGATCAACAGTCCAGAGTAAGTAGCAGAGTGTTGCCTAAGCCATGTTCATGGCTTGCAGCCAAAGTCATGGTCCAGGGTCACAGCTTGAAGCTTGCACTGAGCAGCTTGTGGCCAGTCCAAGAGTTTTCTGTCCTTGCTCAGAACACAGTTCATGGTACACATGAACCAACTAACAGCAATGAAAAGGGAAGAGCATGCACATCCTGAGCAGTCTTTTCTCATCACTAAGATAACATACATAGTTGGGTGTATAGTCCGTCATGGTGGGGAAGGCATGGCAGTGGGAGCATAAAGCACTTAATCACATTGCAGCCATAGTAAAGAAACGGTACTCAGTTCTCTCTCTCTCTCTCTCTCTCTCTCTCTCTCTCTCTCTCTCTCTCTCTCTCTCTCTCCTCTTTTAGCTTCAGTCCAGGACCAACAATTAGAGTTGGTCCTCTCAACTCAATTAGCCCAGTCAAGAAACTCCCTCATAAACATGCCCAGAAGTTTGTCTCCTAGGCAATTCTACATCTTGTAAAGTAGACAATGAACGATAACTGTCACAGCAATCAATGAACCAAAGTGTTACTGGATGACAGTGGCATCTCACTCCTCTTAGGCAGCATGTGTTATAGTGAGCTACCCGTGCTGGCATCATCTTTAATTTTTGCCATGATCCTCAGAAATCAATAGGTATCCATGACTCTCCATTTTATAGATGAACAAAATGAGGCTGCAGGGATTGGATGATCTGTCAAAGGTCTTATGGTGGAATAGGCAAGAGTAGAACCTTGGGCTGTGTCCTGAGAGAATATTGTTTTCTCTGTACTATATACCCTACCTAAGAGCTGGAGCTATGAGGCCTTTGTAACTAAGAAGTTGACAAGATGACATGTGTGTCCCTCCCTGAGCTAACCTCTTGAGTACCGCCTGTATCAGGAAGAGTCCTAAGCAATTATGAGTCATAATGTGTGAGGCCCAGGGCCTGCCCAAAATGCTCAATGCTCAACAGCCCACTCCTGGTCTTCTAGAATTATTCAACATCTGACAGAGGATGGGGGAGACAGCTCATCCAGCAAAGAGCTTGCCTTAAAAGCATAAAATTAGAGTTCCATCCCCAGAATCCAAATAAAAGAAAAGCTAGGACGGTAGCACACATTTATGAATCCAGCCCTGAGACAAGCACCCACTGAACAGCTAGCCCAGCCTACTTGGCAAGTTCTGGACCAATGAGAAACCCTGTCTCAAAAAATAAAGTCATTGGCAGGAACAAGTAACAGATGTGGTTGTTCTCTGGCCTCTGCCTACACGTATACACATATATGCATACCTACCCCCAACACACCACACATACACATACACACACACACACACACACACACACACACACACACACACAAAACCCAGCAAAAAGGCATCACCTCCTCAGGAAAGCAGGACAGGTCCCTGGGTGCATATTTCCCATGTCACGTGTTCTGTTTCTTTCAGAAGCAGGACAGAGGTAGGGCATCTGGATGTAGGATTAAACTGTGTCATTTTGAATCAAAATGGCATCCTTCCTGATCAGTGGCCTCTGTCAACCTAGAAAAAATTCTATTGTTTGAGTTTGGGAAAGATTTGCTCAGATTAGCATAGAGATTGCCTGGACCCTGGGGACAGGGGCTCAACAGCTGATAAAGGAGCAGCTGGAAGACAGTCAGCTCAGTTTCTACGCTTGGCTTCACCACCCTGGAGTGACACAGCAATTCTCCAGGTTCCAGCTCCTAGAGCAACAGGCGCCTGCCTGCAAGAGAGCACAGCAGTGGGAATGACATCTTTCGGTTATCCAATCACTCTTCATTGGTAGGACTCCTTGGGAATGATTTCCGACTCCCTCTTGAACAGCCAGGGCTATAAATAAAGATCCCCAGAGAGACTGAATCCTGCCCTTCATTCTGGTTGCCTCTATGACTCATCCCACAAGCCAGTTCTTCATTCATTCCCCTGATTCTGAGGGGAAAGTGAGTCAGGTGTGGAGGTCAGAGCCACATGTGACCATTGTCCCTGCATCCCATGAGCATCCACTTAGGTACAGGCCATGGGAACTCATGCGTGTGTCTGTGTGCACATCTGCGTCTCCTGTGACAGGTTGTTTAATTTTAAAGGAGCGTCTCTCACACAGATCCAGAATGACAACCATTAGCTAGGACTCCCTGTGACGTCACAGAACCTTCTCTGCAGAACTGCCCTATGCTAAGCAAGGTGAACAGGACGTATTCTCTTGTGTCTCCATGGACTGCCGTTGCTTAAAACAAATAAAATCCCTGAGTGGGGCAGCAGAGCTCGAGGAAGCAATGCATCATGGAAAGCAGAGCCTCTTCTGAAATAGAACAAGGAAGGCCTTGATTCCTGGGACCTTCTTCCAGCCAGGCTCTCACTGAGCCCTGCACAACTATAACCTGTGTCTTGTCCCATTGTCCAAAGATGGCAAACCCATCCCAGAGAAACTAAACAACCTTCCTAAAATCCCTCAAGCTATAAGGGTTTGCAGTGAGCTCTCCAAGCAGGAATTTGGGGTAGAGTCCAAGTGACCCTTTCATCTCAATGTTCAACAAATGCTTTCTCTACCCCTCGGACCTGTGAACACCCATCATTCTGTTCCAGGGTAGAAAAAAGTGCAAAGCTCAAGGCAGGCCTTCCACCACTGGGATGGAATGAGTGCTTGAGGCAGGCTAGTTGCGAAGCATAGCAGTTGATTTTGCTCACAGCTTTAGAGAGCATGTCACCTTCGGTGGCTCAGCTCTAGCTAGTGGTACATGGACATGGTGGAGGGCAATAATGGAGGTCACTCATGCAGAATCGAGAAAAGGGAGACTAGGAGGGACCACTGCTGGTTTTTGTGACTCATTCTCCTGAAACTTTACCATAGGCTATGAGTGTCCTCGTAAAGAGTGTTCTCCCTCTTGAGTTGAAGACTTTCCTCCAAGCTCCACCTCTTAAAGGTACCATATCTCCAAAACTAGAAAGACACAAGCTTTCCATCCAGGAATCAGTAGGGAACAGTTAAACATACCCAAACTGCACCACCCCTCCATCTTTACTCATTGCTGAACTCCTGGAAGTGCTGATTCCCAATCTGCCCCCTTTACATCTCTACCCATAAGCTTTCTAATGTCCTCTGGCAAGAGAGACACCAACTCTAATTCCTTCCCCTTATCACTGCTTTTCAAATAGCCAGTGACAGCCACTGTGCCACTTCCTCCCTGAACCAGGCTCTCAACCATTTCACACGTGAAAAAATTTCAAATCTCCAAATATATTTGCTCATCACTGTATCCCTTGGACTGGGACACTGCTCCACACTGCTGTCCAGTTTAGGTTAGATAAATGCCAGTTGGGAGGATGAAGGGAAGAGCAAGCCCTTTCAGGGGTGGAGGGGGGAAGCTGGCGCCATGACTTACTGCATGAAGTCTTTTGTCTTAATTAAGGACTGGCTCGAGGCCAGAAGAAGAGAAGTCTCTCCTGGATGGTTCAGGAAAAGGTTCAGGTTGGGTGGAAGGAAGCATCGAGCTCAAAAGAAAGCTCTATGTGGGAAGATTCCACAGGCTTGCAGATCAGTATGAGAATGAGATCAGTAGGAGAAGCTGCCTCCCTCTCCTTTGCCACTCCCCCTCCCTCTTTCCCATTCCTGACTCTATCCCTGCACTCCCTGACTCTGTGTCTGTCTCTCAGCATGCTGCTCATTGTCCAACATGGCAGCTGTCCAAAAGCCATATCCCCACATAGCTGCATGGTCACCCAGATCTAACAAACAGAAGCTCTGTGTCTTAGGCAGGAGAAACTCCTTCTTTGGCCAGACGTAGCCCAGGTGTACCCCTAGACCAGTGAGGTGGGAAGAAATGACCTAGAAAAAAACATGACTGTATCTCATTAGCAAGGCTGGCTGTGTTGCAGGAGAAGGGAGGTTTTCAGAGGGTATGTATGGATGAAAAAATACTTCTTACAATTTGGGTCCATGTTTTGCCACACTGTTGGGGTACTGGGCAGACGCGAAACACTAGAGTACATTTACCATGAGCTGCCACTGTTGAGTGCTGGGCTTGAGCGAATACCCCGCTCAGGAGGTGGGAAACCGCAGCCTAGGATGTAGAAGGTTGAAGCTGGGGTTCCCAAGCTCCCAGGCATTCAGTCATGACTGAAAAACCACACAGAGGAGTCAAGAGCAAAGGGTTGGGGGCCCATGAGCCTATGACACTGGAAAAGGATGAAGACCAGGGCTGGGGGGATGGGGACTCCAGCTTGGCCCATTTATGATTGTCCTTAGCTTAGCAGCAGTTGTCTGGGAGCACAGAGCGGGCTTCTGCAGGAGACTTAGGCTGCAGCTCTGTAAGCAAAGGCCTGTTCCATGCTCCCCATGGCAGATCCTTGGTCATGGAAGAGACAGTCCTTGATTCCAAACTGTTTATTGATTGTTCATTGGAGAAAATGGGAGCATACCACCTCCTCAGAGTGGACCAGAGATTAAATACCTTTTGCAAGAAGGAATGTCTGAAAAAGGAAGCTTATTGGTTAAACCCTCAGGACATCTAGATACCTCATTAGCATGGAGAGCTCTGTTCTGATATTCATGGCCTACATGGGGAGTGTGCTCATGTGTCCCAGGCCAGGAATCTATTAAGGAACAGGGAGACACCTACTGTCTCAGGTGGGTGCCTGGATGTCCGGGACAGTCCACTGTCCCACCTTACAGAAGTTTCTTTTAAGACAGTCTCACTGCATCATCCAGGTTGGTCTCTACTTCAGGATCCTCCTGTCTGAGCCTCTTGAGTACAGAGATTCAGAAATGGCACCTCATTTCTGGGTCTTGTGTATTTTTTAAATCCCAGTATTGTAAATGGTTCTGGAGAGCTTATTATTATGACTGGATCTCAGAGAAACATTTTCCTTTAGCACATCCAGACATAAACCATGGGGGATTAGAAACTGTCCAAACCTCTTAAGTGTCTCAGATTTAGATTCAGGGGTCACATAGCCCTGAAAAACTTTACTGATGGCCGTAGGTAGCCTAGAGATGCCCTAGGTTCCCCACTTCTAGGACCACAATCTTCTGGACTTGTTTATAGCCCTTTAGCATTTTGTCAATAATCCTAAGGATCCCAAGAAACAAGCAGTGAATATAAAGCCCGCCCACATCCTTCTTTCCTGGATTTATAAACTGTGTGGGTGCACTCATGGATGGGGAGTGGGGTACATTATGTAAGGGACAATGAATACGTGACTGTTTCATCAAAGAAATTAATAGCATTATAAACTTCATGATACCTTAGACATTACTAGTCATGCTGTCACCAAAACATCAAACGCTTCCTCCGACCTTTGGAATCTCACAGAAGTACCACCAGGACCAAAAGTGAAGGAGACAGGAATCAGCAGGGATGCAAGTTTCCACCCTGGAGCATCCTTCTGGCTGTCCTATTGCTAGTCCTACATCTTTGGTTGCCACGTGTGGTTTTGCTATTTTATAGGCAAGGAAACTGACAGGGGAAAAATGAAGGAAGGTAAGCATAGTCACACAGCCAGCTAGGCTCTGGGTGGCATTGCTTCCCAGCTGTGCCAGCTCCCAAAGCTCCTTTTAGGCTAGCACAGGTCATATTGAGACAAGAAAGAGAACAGTGATTCTTGACAAGGACAAGTGTCGTGACAGCTAACCATCTGTGCCTTCCACCTGCGGCGAGGTTCCGGGCATTTACTTCTGATGTTTCCGTGGTTCAGTAGCCTGAGCACACAGCTGTACTTGGCAGTGTCCAAGCTGCTGGACAGTGAGGAATTGGAGGCTGTAAGTCTCTGTCTCCCTAAACTGTCAAGCTTGCTCCTTGAGGATCTGTTTTTCTTGCAGTTACTAGCTAACTGGTAAGTGGGATAATAGGATAATTGTGTTGCCATGAGCAGATTTCAATCCTAACAAGAGGAAAGAAGGAAATACCAATGAACACTGACTAAGAGGAAGTGTCAAGGAACTCTCCAAGCCCCATAGCAGGAAGGAATGATGACATCAGGTTAACATTGCAGAGATTCAAAGTCAGGGAGGGAGGGAGACAGACTAGTTGAACTCGTTCGCACAGCTACTTCGTAATAGATGCATATTCTCTGTTGGATTGGCTGCTGTTCGATTTAGGTTCTGTGGACCACCTTGTTTACTGTTGCTCTTGAGCCAAGTCTTGGATGCCATGACTACCAAAGCTGTCAATCAGAGGCTTCACTTCCAGTCCCACCTGTGCCTTCTCAGACCTCCACTTCAGCATCATAAGACCCAACTCCTATGAGTTCCCCAAGCAGAGTTTCTTTGTGTTATGGGGGTCTTGCCAGCTGATATTAGGATTCTTATATTTGACTCACACGTGCAATTTCTTACCACGAGTTCTTTTCCTGAGAGCTTTGGAGGGATATCTTTGGGGGTTGGAATTGAAGGAAAGATGCAGAAAGTGTAGCCTATAAAATTCATATCTCTGATGTGTCATCCAAGAATTGGACACAGTCTAGGTAATCCTTACCTCCATTGTGGTTGAAGGATTTTAGCTAGAGCCAACAGCCATTTCCAATATATTCCTTTACCAGTGCTCCTAAAAGGTCCATGGGGACTTCATATAAACAGAACCTCTGTCTCGGAGTTCCTGCAGCAGGACGAGAATTAGGCACATTCATTGGACTTGGCTGTAAAATCATTCAAATCCATAAACCTCCAAAGTCACTCCTTATTTTAAAAGTTCACAATTCTTTGATGAAGCAAGTGGAATTTGTTTCCAAAAAGAGGTTACTAAGCATCTTACTCAATTCACTCCACCAGATTCTGGAGACTTCTGGCTGATTCTTGCAAGTAATCCCATGGTGCCGAATTTCTGCCACTTGCCTGGAAGTTTATGACATCAGAGTGCAGGGTCTGACCTGACCCCGTGAGGGAAAATGTTATCTAAACTATGAGGCAATACCATCACATCTACCCTGAAAGCCAAGCATCCCTTTCTGGGTGCCTCAGGCCAGTTGAACAGCAGACGATGGGGTTCTTTGCAGTTGACCAAACTGACTGCCACAGACAGAAGTGGTCTCAGCCATCTGCTCACCAAACAGCTTTCCCTGTGGCTGAAAGCCAACAATAAATTAAAAAGGAAAAAAAAATCAATTCAATTATCAGTGTGGATCTAAGTTATATCTCAGGGTGGGGTAGCAAAAACTAATAGGTTGTCCCATGCAACTGAGGAGTATTTATCCAACATTCAAATGGCATCCGATTCTGTTTAGGAGTTTTTATGCAAAAATGGGAAATGGTTTTTCATCAAGCCATCTACATTGATCCTTCTTAGAAAATATAAAAAGTAATTTTAAAAAAGAAGAAGAATGTGTTAACTATACAATCTGTGTCCATAGAACACAAAGGAACTAGTTCAGCGAGCTACAAATGTTCAAATACATACTCCTGCAACCAGAACTATTTGGGTCTAGGCTTGTCATCTCGGGTGGAGGGCAGATTTGCAAGCTAAGGTGGGAAAAGATAGTTTGTCACATACCCAATGGTATCATCAAATCGGTTACACAAGACACTGGTGTGAGTGACAGATGTTGAAATCTTAAAATTAATTCCCTTTGGCTGTTTCTTGAGTACTTGACTATTCCACCTAAGGTATTTCTAAGGGGATAAGAAACTTGGAAGCAAAAATGGTACATTTCGAGTCTTTTCTCATGAGAAGAGGCAGGGACCAAAATTAGCCCGGCCCACACTGAGAACTCTGAGTAAGATCCGAATCACGGACTTTTGAAAGTGAAAAGAGACTGAAAAGCAAGCCATCTGTGATGGTTAGTGTGAACTATCAATTTGATAAAATCTGGAATCATCAGGGTGATGAGCCCTATAAGCATATTTAAGAAAGATTATAATTATTGCACTAACAGAGGTGGGAGAGAATTGCATTGTGGGTGGTGCCATTCCCTAGGCAAGATCTTGGATTTCGTAAAAGAAAGCAAGTTGAGCCCTTGTTCACCATCCCATTCTTGATTATGAATGCCATGTGATCATTCCCATCAATCCCCTGCTGTTGTGCTTGTCCCTGCTGTGATGGGACTATCACCTGAAAGGATGATCCAAAAGAACTTGTTCTCATTAAGCTATTTCTCAGAGTATTTTATCAAATCAATGGAAAATGAAACTAAAACACAGCCTAATGCATAAATTGATTATAATAACAGTAGTAATAAAATAGTAGTCAACAATGTAATCCCAGATGCATGTATTCTAGCACTAGGGAGGCTGAGAAAGGCAGAATGCTTTGAGTTTGAGGCCAGCCTGGGCTACATAGCAGTGGTATACCAGTTTGGAATAGACTGTAAGAGCTTGTGTCAAAAAATATTATAATTATAATTAATAATAATAATAATACAAGTAATTTTATTGAAGAAAAGGCACAGTTAACCTAAAGCATTTCTACCACACAATCATGTCCTCAAAGCTTTCACAAAGGAAAAGAAGCAGAAATAGAGGAATCTCAAAACCTGAAAGGTGTTACCTCTCAAGAATACCAATGTCATCAGGGACAGGCTGAAGAATTGATTCTGACTAACCAGTATGAAAGAGAAATGTCTTCTGCAAATGCTGTTTGAGCCCATGAAAGGGAAGAATGGATGAACTCAGACTAAAACGATTAGTGAAATGTAAGTGTCTGCAATGGGTACGGTATATATTTTAAACTAGTGATGATATATGCGATGTTCTTACATTTTAAACCAGACTTAAAAGGGCATCCACAAGCCTGTGAAAAGTACGCGCAGATATTGGCCAATGTGAATATCCTATCTGCAACTAATGTATAGTTCAGAAAACGAGGGACATGTATAAACAGAAATAAGAGGAGAGGAAAGGGAAGGAAGGGAACAGAAATGGGAGAGGGGAACACAGAGAGCAAGTCAGCCTGGATAAAAAGCAGATGAGATTATCTATATGGTTCTAAAATCATGTAAAAAATGAACAGAAAAATCGTCATCCTAATGCATGTGTAAGGAGTTCATGAAGATGTGCTGCATTTGGAAACACTTGGTGATTTCCAGTTCTAAACATTTGGACATTTCTTGAAGGAATGCAGGTACCCCTTACAGACAAAGTTTCCTGACTTCTGATACAAACTGACAAGTTGTATCTTCTGCTTCATGCACTGTCACTGTATCTGATTAGAACCAAGACCAGTCTAAACTTGAAAATGTTAATGTAAGAGATTAACTGAGATACATTAATTTAACCTATTATGAAAGGAACTCCACTGCATGTAAGATAAACATGCTCGCACAGCTCACACCTCAGAATCTAGCTTAAATGCAATAATAATTCAATGAGACATGGGTTGTACCACAAATTTATGATTTTTTAAAATGTATGAAGTCTTTGCTTCTTCGCTTCCACCTTTAACTTGGGTTCTAGATTGGGACCTAACTAGGGTTGCTAGGGTTGTATGGCAACCATCTTTTTCCATTGAGCCATCTTGCTGGCCCTAGGAAATCACACAGACTTTCAAAGATGAGGATTATTTTATAATCTTTAAATAGCTAGGGCTTAAGTAATGATGGCTCACCTATAACCCCAGCTGCAGGGGATCTGACTTCCTCTTCTGACCTCTCAGGCACCTGACATGCACATAGCCACATACAGACATGCATACACCCACATACAGGCGTGTAAAGAGACATGCATGCATGCATCCTTTAAAAACTCTAAGCAATTGTTTCTACTATTAACAATTATTAAAACAAGTTGAGAAATGCACACAGATGTTTCCTGGTGAGCGCTATGGTTTACAGTCTAGAAATAGACAACTAATATTTAAAATCAACAGGACTTTATCTTGGCTTCACTTCATTTAAACAGAAACAAGAGAAAATATGTATTATGTGAAATCAACTGAAATCTCTTTGATGTAATGAGTTTTATGCCAACTGAAAAAAACCATTGGTGATACCAATAAAATTATAGTAAAAATATAGTAATTTCTATATACTCGAAATTGCAATGCAATTAAAGTCTGAAGTTGGGAGCTGGAGAAAAGGTAAACCAGAGTCTCATATTCCTCCCCAGGCAGAGGTCAGTAACATCAGCAAAAACAGCAACCAGTGGATCTCATCTAGACAACGCCAGTGTGTAAGATGATCATGGGGCCTACCTAAAACTCTGAGATTCTTGTTAAGAATAGGAAGAAACCATCTCACAAAGGATAGCAAAACTGGTGCACAGGGAGACTCAGCTAGAAAACCTTGTTATCCTCTGAGATGCCATAAAGGTATCTGTGGACGTTAACTATGCTACGAATGCATAAAAGTCTCTTCCATTTGCAAAGTAAAATGTGAATAAAAATACAACAAAAACGTGATATACGATGTGGGATACTAGATACACTAACAACAGAGTACTTGCCAAAAGCATGTCACTTCTATTTCCTGGAAGTCTTCTATATGAGTTGTGAGAATAGATGGGTAGAATAGAACCCTAGAAAGAATAAATGATAGCTGTTTGAGAAATGGAGGACAAAAACTCTTCAGAGAGGATATTTGATGCATTTGTCAAGATGGCCACCACCTGTAGCAGATGTTTCTCTGATACTTGCTTTTAACAGAAGCCTTTTCTGTTATTGAGATGGAGAGATGGCTCAGTGTGGCTGCCAGGTTGACTTCACCCTTGTCATCCTCCCATGTTAGTCTCCTCAGTAGCTAGGACTAGAGTTGCACAACACTCTTGCTGGATTACATGTAAGCCCATTCTTGAGGTTGTATAGGAAGACTCAATTTTAAGAAATCTATTCTCACCCACATAATCTATTAAGTGTGGTACAAGTTAAATTAAAAGCCCATTTTCCCCCAACTTAGCAAATAACTGTAAGTGCCCACTGGGCAGAAAACTGTGACAGCACGAAGGAAATGATTCATGAAGCAGTGAGATAGATGAAGCCAATGTCAATCCCACCATTCTGTTTGCCTCCATGTAGGCATGTCCCGTCACTCCAGTGTCCAAGTTAGAACAACAGCAAAGGAAACAACGAGGTAGTCTTTAAAATACTCTTTTCAAAGACACAGCAACAACAAAGTCCTTACGAGTATAGAATACTGTTTTCAAAGACACCTTACAAGCGTTCACTTTGATTTATTGGTTTCATTTATTGATTGTAGAGATTTCTATCATGTGTCTAGCCAGCAGCCATATCCTAATCAATTTCCCAAAAGCTCATCTGTTTTGTTTAGGCCTCCATCCTCCCTCCTCACAAACCTCTGGCAAAGCGATGGCGGCTTCTAATTGCAGGGTGAGCACTAGTGCTCAAACGTCTTTTGCCAATGATAGGTTAGAATAAGCACATGACACACCTCTGGTCAGTGAGGCACAAAAAGGTATTTGTGCTTGGGTTCCTATTTTCTACGAAATATTTCTTTGTTCCGAATAGAGTCCTAAGGGAGACAAGCTGCCCCTTCCGATTCATATAGACATAGCTAAAAGCCATGCTCAGGACTCGTGTGAGCATCCTGCTACCAACTGAAGTTGTGCTGCTGAGGCTCAGGATTATAAACTAGAAACAGAGGAAGATGAGGGCTCTGTGTATGTGTGTGTTCATGTGTATATGGGGGAGGATGGGAGTGCATGCACCACAGCGTGTGTGTGTGTGTGTGTGTGTGTGTGTGTGTGTGTGTGTTCATGGCATAGTACACATTTGGCATTCAGAGTGTTTGTCCAGCCTTGGGTGCTTGTCCTCACTTTCCACAATATTGAAAATTGGGTCTCTCTGTTGTCTGTCCCTGTGTACACCAGCTTTGCTGGTCTGCAAGCATCCAGAGATCTCCTGTCTTGCCTCCCATCTTTTTGTAGGAGTACTAGGATTGCAGGCACAATGACCTCATTGAATCTAAATTTATGTGGGTCCTGGGGATTTGAACTTAGGTCTTCACAAGTACTTTACTCTTAAGCCATCTCCCCAGTCCAGACACAGGCTCTTAATAGCATCACTGTGACAGTAACTTAACCAACCCTAGAGATGGCTTTTTCTTCAACCTCTGCTCACACAAAGTCACCACACTTGCATTTTGAAGCCACTTGGAGTAGAAGGTTTGACTGCAGCCAAAAAGCAGCCTAAATTAGATGATGTCGTGTACCAATTACTACACTTGGTACTCTACAAACATCCTTCCTTAACCCTTGTGACAACCATGTGAGATGGGTAATATACTGTCCCTATTCTATACAGGGCAAATCTACAACCATACTGCTCTGAATATATCCCATCTCTTTCTTCTATGCTGGTGGGAATAGACACACGAAGCTTGAAGAGATTAAATAATTTTGCCCTCAACCTGCTGGTCAGTGGTGGAAATGAGGTTCAAAACGGAATGCCTCGAGGATCACCCTCTTAGCCTCCACTCTACACAGCCACAAGATGGGAGGAGGGAGCTTGTCACAGGAAGCACTATCAGTCAATGTCATCTGAGGATGGAAACCAGATGCAGTGTCCCTCTAATGTTCCTGTGACCATGATCTCACTTTGACATGCCCTACCCTGAAGCCTAAGCAGCCCTTCTCATAAGGCCCAGAGCTTTGTGGCTTGGCCTGCTCTGCAGTCATTTCCCCATCCACTTGTTCTGTGTTCACCTCCCTTTTACCGTCTTTTCTTCTTCTGCCTCTACAACTATTCATTGACTTTTTGAGGCTAGTGGACAGACATGTTGCTCTTTCTGGAGATTCCCCTGTAGCAGCACCGTTGAGCATTCTGCCTATGGGAAGTTCTTACCAGCTAGGGCCTGGAAGAGAAGCTGGCAAGTTTCCCATGCTAATTGGCTTCTGTCTTGATTCAGTGGGTCTCCTGAGCTATCCAACAGACAGCCCAACAATCTCAAGCATAGAAAGAAAGCAAACGAAGGCCTAGTTGTCAAGAGCTCCACTCTGGAGACCTCAAAGACCTTGGGTTGTTCCTGAGCGAAGGGACAGACTGATGCTGGTACTATCACTATGCTAATATGATAAAAGCATGGTGCATTAACCTTGCATTGTGGGGTTCTTAAGATGGCGTTACAGTACCAGGGCTTATAATTGAGGTATGGCTTCACTCTCATGCCTGCTTTCAGTTCAGCTACTAGCTAGATGATAAATCCAAAGCCGGCTGGAGAGATGACTCCATTACAAAAGCATGAGGACCTGAGTTCTATCCCCAGAAGCCACATGAAAAGCTGCTGTGTGCCAGCATGGTACACACAGCTTGTGCCCTCAGTGGTGGGAGGTTGAAACAAACAGATCTAGGGTCTAGAGCCAGATGTCTATCCCAAGCAGAAGCTCCAAACAAGTGAGAGACTCTGTCTCAAAGGAGGTAGATAGCATCCCTTAAAATGATATCTGAAGGTGTCCTTGTCCTAACACACACACACACACACACACACACACACACACACACACACACAAACACACACAAAGGGGGAGGGAGGGAGAGAGAGAGAGAGAGAGAGAGAGAGAGAGAGAGAGAGAGAGAGAGACTTCTCTATGCCTACTTAGAGGCAGGATCTAGGAATGTAGCCTGGCTGGTGGAAAGTTTGCCTAGCTCAAATGAAGCCCTTCCTCATGAACCAGTTTGATCGTGCACATTTGTAGCCCCTGTGTTCAGGAGGCAAAGGCAGAAAGATCAGAGATTCAAGGTTATCCCCAGGTATATAGTTAGTTTGAGGCCAGCCTGGACTACACGAGGCCCTGTCTCAAAGCAAAGAATTAACAATTATAAGAGTAGTGGAATAGTCAGTGTTAGCTCTAAGCATACTACGTGACACAGTGATGAACCAGGGCCTTCAAAGATAGCAGTATTGACTGGATGAAAGACAGTGATAATGGTGGTAATGGCTGGTGATGATGATGATGATGATGACGATGATGATGGCGATGATGATGACGATGACAATGATAAATTTAATGGACCGGAAAACAAGTGATAGTCCGTATGGTCAACATTTCTCCTCATTAGCAACTTAGAGCAAGTCTCGGCCTCATTAGAAGAGATTCTGTCTCTCATTTGTCTCGTGGCCTATGTTTCTTCACTCCTTAATGAAAGCACAATTCGGTACAGAAACACACCCCCCCAAAAAAAAAGTCAAATGTTTCCTCTGTGGCTGCCTGCAAAAGTAATCCCCATTGTGTCACACCGAGATAATGACGATCACCCATCAGCACTCAAAGGAGTCGATCAGTCAGCTGATGAGCCAACCCAGATAGGGCTCATTTCAAGAGACCTTGTTGCCAACAGGAAAACCAAGCCAAGTGCTCAAAGACATTGTGCTCAAGTTCATGGAGAAAAGATGTGTTCTGTCTTACACAGATCCCCCAGTATCTCATTTACACACATCACTGAGTTTTGTACTTAGAAGAACAAAATATGTGTGTCTTTTTTTAACATGATTTTGGGGAAAATTTGCATGCAGATTTATAAATCTACTAATAGTTACAAGGCCATGTTCCAACTACCATTTGAGTGATGTATGGCAACGTATTGAGCGGCTTTCATCCTCACTGTGTATGACTGAGATGTTCATCCTCTGGGGAGACCTTGAGATTTGGCAGACATGTCAGCAAATACTTGGGAGTTAAGGAGCAATGGACCTAATTCTACAATGTCCACCCTTCACAGTAATGAGCATATCTAGTTCTCTTTTCGGAACTGAACATTCAAGTCAGTCTACGTGCAACTTTTGAAAGTTCAGAAATCACAGTCCTAATGAAACACACTAATTCCTGCACCCCAGAGGAATCAACTTATTTGCCCAAGATTATAGAGCTAAATACTAGCCAATGTTGGCTAGAACCTCTGATGTCAAGATTAGCACACTGGCCTAAGAAAAGCTATCAGAGGGCTGACAAGATGGCTCAGAAGGTAAAGATGATTGCCACCAAACCTTACTATCTGAGTTCAATCCTTAAAACCCACTCAATGGAAATGGAGCACTGATTCCCCCGAGTTGTCCTCTGACCTCCACACATGGCCATGACATATGTGCCCACATATATACACAAAGATAGGTAGGTAGGTAAGTTTATGATAGATAGATAGATAGATAGATAGATAGATAGATAGATAGATAGATAGACAGATAGATAGTAGATAATAGATTGATAGATTAGCTAGATTGATAGATAATAAATAGATAAAAAAGATAGATAGATAGATAGATAGATAGATAGATAGATAGATAGATAGATAGATAGATAGATAGACTGATAGATAAATTATAGATTATAGATAGATGGTAGCTGATATAGATAGATGTGATATAGATAAATAGATGATAGATTGATAGATACATAGATAGACAGACAGATGAGAGGGGGGAAATGCTATTCAATGTGTCTTCTTTAACACATACACTTGTAGTCTTCATAACCCGCAATGTAAACAAGCTCTCCTATCACCTCCCACTGTAAGTGTGTGATGCTGCTTTTGATCCTGTCGGGTGAGAGTAGTATCAGAAAAAATTATCATTGGAGAAGTGATACCAAAGTTAGGTTTTACATATGTTTTATACGAGTTCATCAGATAGAGGTGAGGCAGACAAGCATTCTAGACATACTTTTTGCTATTAAGAACTATGCTACAGAAGGATATTGTTTTGAACCAAATTGGGATATATATCAGAATGTACTTAGGATACTGGAACCATACTGGGAATTTCAAGTAGAGGGGATTTGTTCCAAGTAACTAGTTGCAAAGTCTTGAACATAAGAACGTAAAGAGGAGGGGGTCCGGAACCAAAGACTGGGGTGCCCGGAATGCAGCCAGAGCAGAATAAACACAAGACCATGCCATTCTGCATGCTCATAGTGTCAGAAAGGGAGATGGAGCAGGTAAGTCAGAACAATATGCATGACTTCTCAGACCAGCACCAAGTCCTTGTGGCTAACACTGAAACTATCCGAGTCAGTCATTCCCAGAGCCCACATAAGGAACAGCAGCACAGAAAAGCCTTCAACTTTCTGGGATCTGTGAGTTACAGTAATTCAGGACTCAATACAACACAAGACATGGAAGGCAAGAAAGGCAACTAACTAACACATTCATATTTTCTAAGTGCAACATTCCTCCTAGTACTGTCCCTGGAGTTCTCAAATTCAAGGCCTGATTTCCATTTCACCTCACAACCGCACGTCAATAGACAAATGTACCCAAAATCACAAGTCCAGAACAACGCAGAAGTGGACACGTGACATTTCTGTCTGCCTAGTACTTGACGATCCTAGGAGTCTCCACTTCCCAGCTTCCTTACAGCCGGGAGATGGCACACCACCCATGTTCCACCAATCACACACATCTGTCCCTGGTGACCAAAAATAGTAGAGGTGGGGAAGTTCTATACCAATGGAGAAGCCACACCCAGGTTCTTAGGACCACAGTGGTGGTCATTCCGGTGACTCCATCTGGGACTCAGAGATACCCACATTCTAGGTCTATAACAAAATCTCACATGCTGGTTCTTTCTCTAGTTTTCCCAATGAAAAGCATTTCAGTAATCTCATCTTCTGCCTGAATCGTAGAGAACTGTGCATTTACAAAGAGCCTTACTGAGCATGACGTCTTTGTTTCCGGCCACACATATGGCATCTTGAAGCCCAAAGCTGTGGTTCCCTAAGGGATAATGAAGGTCCATCTCCAACATCAGCAAAGACAAATGAGCAGTAGCAGAGGACTAGGTAATGCCATGGAATTTCCACAAGTTCAAGCTATGGGAATGTGCAGGTTTCTTTCAGCATCCAGGGATCTAGGCCCATGCTGTTTCAGCCATGACCGCAGGGAAGAGTCCTTAGGACATTGAGAGGCATCTCAAAACCTAATGGCACTTTTGAGTTGTCTTCCTGTCAGACTCACAAGGATTTCACCCACCTAGAAAGTTCTTAACTATATACTCCTGCTTCTCTCCCAGACCCTATCTGGCCACAAACTATTCCCTTCAAACTCTGAGCCCCAAATTCCTTCCAATATCAACCAAGGATTGTTTGAGGAACAAGATCCTTTCCACCCCCCACACTATCCTGATATGAGATATCATCTATTAAATTGTTCCTTTGTAGCTCTACCATGTATATGCCCAGTGGTTGATGCTATCTGGAAGAGAGTGGCTCAGCTGAAGGCAGCTACTGAAACATTCATGTGTGGGCCCTAGATTCCCTACAAGATGGCTACTGGCTTCCAAGAGCCAATAGATGCTGCATTTCCTTCTATAGTCTACCCTCAGAAGGCGCTACTTCTGTAGTTTCTATTAGACAAGCCAGTTGCAAAGATCTGCCCTTATCCAAGAGAATGGAGACCCCTGCCTCTCTGGCAAAATACAAGTCATGTGATAAAAACAAGCCTTTAGAGTGAGAGTCAGTCAATGCCACCATCTTGGATAGATATTTCTGCATAGTCATTTTCAGTAATCTCCAGGCTAAAAAAGACCATTTTGAGCTCACTGTCCTTGGTTCATGTGACAATTCACTCTTGCCTGTCTTCACATATGCACCCCACCACCAGAGTCCAGAATTCCTGATACCTAACTGCCTTCTAAGTGGTTGGGGTGGGGGTGGGGGGTAAGGAGGAGTTTTCTGCTCAGTGAGATTTATATGGTCTCCTGGCTTCTTCTGAACAAAAACAAATAAATGTCATAAAGCAAATGTCATCTCAAAGGGCTCCCTGTTACAAGCATTAATTCAACAATCCTCATTTCAATAACCCTCCGAGCCATACACTGCTTTATAGTTCACACCACACTTCAGCTTGCCTATGCCCCTTCAATCAATAAACTCCAAGATGACTTTTCTGATGGAAAGGTAAGTAAATAAAAATGCATGTGATGTTAAGTACAAACGTGGCTCAAAAATCGCTCACACTGTACTTCCTCTGCTCAACTTCTGCCTTCCGAGTTATATTCATTAAGACCCAATCCCTCAGGGGTGGACACCTCGACATAAACAGTTCCAACAACTTTGCTGAGGAGGGGAGGGAACCAGGTGAGTCAGTGGTTTATACCACCTCACAGGGGCCGTTTGGCCACAATATAGCTAATGCTCCCGAGCTAAGAATCCTGCAGGAAGTGGATAATTTGAAGGTGGAAAAGCACCAAATAAATTGACTTCTCTTTTAGCCCTCAGGCAAAGCATTGGTGATTCATTACTTAGGGGTTTCAGAACTCTCTGCAGTCTCGAGAGGTCAGTTCCTCCACTGCAGACTAGGCCTGCCTCCCAGGAAGACAAGGGCAAAGCTGTGCTCGGAGGGGCCAGTAGTGAGTCCAGACTCCCGACTCTTCACCCAGTGTAGACACGCCAGGTCCTGATTATGTGGGGAAGAGCAGCTTTGGGTCTCGCTTACTTGCCTAAGAGCTTAAGCATTTGAAAGAGGTTCCTTTCAATGACACAAGTAGTATTCCTTGAGCATACTTGGTGTGGGCCGTCACTGAACTGAGGGCTTCTCCCTCGGGCATTATTTGTTCTGAGAAGAATTAATTAAGCAAACACATGTCTTTGAATACCTACCAGGATTATTATTTGATGTATTATTTAATGCTATTAAAAATGTAACAGAGAAACAGCTGTGGGGGAGGGGGGTTTCAGAGTCTGGGGCAGTCACAGAATCCCACATTGGCGATTCTAGTGTCTTTGATGACTTGAGGTGCTAATGCATGTCCAAAAGTTTGGCAGGTCAAGCTGAGTTTGGTGTCTGCCTTGGTAATCTGTGGACTAACTGGAAAGAGAAAAAAGTGGAGGGCCTTGAAAGTACCCAAGCTACTCAGAGGAGTGTCAGGCCTGGGTTTTACATCCAGCTCTGCTTCTTCCTAGCTGTGTGTCCTTGGGTGTCCTTCACCTCTCGGATAAGAAGGAATGATTTGTGAGATCATGCTTCTGACCACAGGAAGTAGATACTCAATGCTTACTGAGAGTAAAGATAAAGAGGAGAAGGTTGGGTGAAAGCAAACAATATCTGCCTTACATTCTTTTCCCGGTGTTGTAACAAAACACCCTGACCAAAGCAGCTATGGGAAAAAGGCTCTTTTTAGCACACAGTCCCATAACAATGAGGAAATCAAGGCAGAGGGAGCTTGAAGCAGCTAGTCATGTTATATTTGCAAGCAGAAGTGAGTGATAAATGCAAGCTACTGCCAGCATTCCTACATTTTTACAGGTAAGGATTCTGGTCAGGGAATGACTCTGCCCATGGTGGGCAGCTCTTCCCACATTAGTTAATATAATCATGGTAACCCTCACCGGTATGCCCAGAGGTCCACCTGCCAGATGGTTCTAGGTCCTGTAAAGCTGATAATTCACACTAACCATCACAGTGTCTGACTTACCAAATATTTTTCTTTATGATAATATTGAGTAAGACAAGCTCAGTAGAAACTGTACTTTGATTTTTACTTGTAATCATTTCTCAGGATGATGATATACTATGTAATACCCTCTTAATACTCTGAAGTGGAACTATCCAGAACTCAGTCTCTTTGTATCAAGGAGTAAAGTCACTGATCTTCTGCACATGCCTTGTTGCTAAGTGATGGTGGTCCATAGGTTACATGTATCAGATGCATTTCAACTTACAATAGTTTCAACTCAAATTTGGTTTTTTGGGATGTAACCCCATTCTAAACTGTGGAGTATCAGTTTATTACAAAACAAAATGGGAAGTCAATATGAGCCAACACCTCACAGATAAAGACTAAGGATTATACAAAGGCAGAAAGACATGACACTAAATGTCAAGAAAGATGAAGTTCATTCATTCATTCACTCATTCATTCATTCATCCACCTATACATCCTTCTATTCAGTAAATATTTCCCAGGTCCTTGCTCCATACAAGACACCTGTTGTACTGAACAGGATATGGGGGCAGGACTATCTAAGAAAGTTGGACTGACTGACAGCACAACTATCATTCCAGAAGGAAAGTTCTGGAAATACAAGTCCAGAGATTTGGAGGCTGTACTTATGGGTCAGAAATCAAGCTGGGGGCTTGCAGTTTCCTACAGTTGTAATACCCCAGCTGGCACAGAATCTGCACTAGGAATAGGGACCTTAAGAGGCAGATGGATGGGATTAGAGCGGGCTCTCTGGGTGATTGTCTCCAGTCAAAACTGCGCCCCACCCCCCATGGACCCATACCAAATCTTCACATAGCCCAAACAGATAATACAATAGGCTAGCCTGACAAAAGCAGCAGCTTGCTGAGCTACCAGTGTACCCCTTTTACCACCAACGGACATGAAGCTCTGTAGAAACATGCCTACTGAATGGCTCCAGTCACAGATGCAAAGTGCCTGCTTTAGGCCAGCTCTGCTGGGGCCCTCAAGATACAGCCTTAAGTCAGCAAACAAGACCCCTGCCATCTTTGTTCACTTGTCTGGGAAAACAAACAACGTAGAAGAAGCTGCAGCATCTTATCAGGAGACCTTGTCACCAGTTGTTTGGGAGATAAAGACTTTTCCCAGCCTTTGAGAGACTGCCTGATATGTTCAATACTAACTCATGTGTCCTATGCTGTAGCATCTGGGTCAGCACTCCAGTCAGATGTGTTAGCAGTTCTGCAACTGTGCGTGGAAATATTTACCCTGCAAGGAACGAAATCAGAAAACAGAGAGTTTCACACCTATGAGGTCTGATTTTGCTACACAGACTGCAAATGGATGGATTGGAGAAGTAGCTCAGTTGATAAAGTGCTTGCCTTGCATGTGTAAGAATCTGAGTTCAAATCCCCTGAACTTGTGTAGAATAAAGTGAGGCCCAGAGGAAGTAGGCAGAGATAGGACAGTCTCTAGAAGTGCATGTACCAAGTAGACTGACCTACGTGACAAAGTTTCATTTCATTGAGAGACCCTAATTCAAACCAAAAATGAAAGGGGCCTGAGAAGAAACACTCGAAGTTGTCCTCTGACTTCCATGAATGCACACACCCACAGGCACATGTGTGGCACACACACACACACACACACACACACACACACACACATACACACATACACACACATATATATATATACACACACATATATATATACATATATATATATATCCAAAACCATGAAAATTTATATTCATGTCATCTTTATATTCCTAACATCTAATTTTCAAGGCATTTGGAATTTCTCAGCATCATGGAGCGCAACTGTAAAAGAGAGAGTGTTAAATAATGGTATAAGAAACGGACAGTATGAGGAGGTAACACCGTTGTGATAAGGTGGACTGGAAGCATCATGCAGCATGCTCCCCTCATGTCGCCCTCTAAGTGCCTACACGGTCATGTGCTCACTGTCCACTTGCAATGTCGGAAAGAGGCTGATACCACTCAGAACCTCATTCTAGGTCCGAGCTCCCTAAGCCTCCAATCTGAGCGTGCACCATGGAACACTCCTATGCAGCTCTTTGCCAGGCCTCATGATTCCCCTTTAAGTTCTAAGGCAGGGGAAAGGGAGTCAGCTAGAGCAGGGAAGGGATCTGTGGAGGGCAGCGGGGAAGAATTGAACACACAATGACACGTGTGTGCGTGTGATGACACCGTGACAGAATCCATTACTTTGTGCTCTGACCTACACAGCTCAATTCCCTTTTAAATTAAATCCTTTTATTTCCAATTTGCAAAATTTGTTTTAAAAGGAAATAAGACTGAAAGAAATGCCACAAATAGAAAGATGGTATCTTTGCAAAACACTTAAAAATATACACAGCCTTATAAAACTTCAGTCCTTTCCTGGCACTGCCTCCGTGTTATCAATGCAGACCACACTGTGAGGACTCCTGGCACAGGCCAGCAAGTGGATTGGGCCAAGGTGAGTCTAATGTCACAAAGCTAGCTGAGATCCACACCGTGCTACTCCACACCATAGGCTGCCTCCTTCCCTCCCATCTTCCCCACATCAGAGGGGCAGAGAAGCCCCAGGCCAGGCAATTCCACTGCCTCCAACTCTCATGTAAGGAAGCCAGTCATGCAAGGGTCTCAGTGGTTACCAAATACAGCCAATTGGCTGCCTCTAAAGCTTCAGTGTCAACCACCTGACACCTTGACATCAGCACCCTGTGTTCTGTGAACCCAGACAACAGAAGGGAGACCAAGGACCAGAGACAGAAAGAGAGACAAAGAGACTCTTCACACAGCTATAAGTCTCTGCCCCACCCCCTGCATTGTTAAAAACTACAAATCCTGAGATTCAAAAGGAGTGTGTGTGTGTGTGTGCACGTGCAATCGAGTGTATGTGATGTTTGTATATGTGTGTATGTGATGTTTGTATATACGTGTATGTGTGTATAAGCATATGTGTGCATGTATGTGTGTATGTGTCTATGCATGCATATATGTGTATATGTGTGTCTGTGTGTATTGTGGTATGTGTATGTGTATATGTGTGTAAGTGTGTATATGTGTGTATATGATATGTATGTATATGTATGTTTCTATGCATGTATATGTGTGTATATGTGTGTCTGTGTATATATGTGTGTCTGTGTGTAAGTGTGTGTATGTGGTATGGGTGTATGAGTGTGTATTATGTATGTGGTCTGTGTATGTGTGTACGTGTGTGTATGTGTGTGTATGCGTGTGATGTGTATGCATATATGTGTATGTGTCTATGTATGTATATGTGTGTATGTGGTGTGTGTGTGTGTGTGTGTGTGTAAGAGAGGGGATGATGGGGGTCACTGTGTGTCTGAAAGTAAACTAAAATACCGATAAATATCTGTCAGTATATTTCTCTTAATTTATTTTTGTAACTTAGGGGATAGACTGCGAATACAAACACTGGGACCTGAATATATTTACAACTTCTAACAAGATAACTTTAAAGACACTGGGCTTTTTAGATGTCTGTTATTTAAAATACCAATCATTGGCCATTTATGAGGTGCTAATCACTTTCTATAGGCTCTATTTGTTTTCTCTCGTATAATCCTAGGGAGTAGATAGAGACTCAGGAGAAGATCATTCTGAGGATGGACTCAGCCTACTGACTGAGAGCAAGAGCTGACTAGGTTTAGGCTCAGGTGTTTGGTATTGCTAAACTCTGGCAAGAAATCAGAGGACTGGATGAGAAAGCTCTTGAGGCCAAGCCTGGACTAACAGGAAAGAGTGTTGTGATTGATAGGCAATGCCTTTCATAGTACTCGAGGCAAAAGTGTCACTACACGTAACAAGCATTTGCCATCTTAACTGAAGAACTGATCCATCTTCCGGAACGCCTAAGGGTGCCCATACAGGCTACACTCTGCACAGTTTTAGTGGATGCCATTCATACAGCGCTTGACATCTATGAAAACTGGGCTTGTATCTACACAGCCGTACATGGTGGCCCTGCCTTCACGATCCCTCATGAAGACTAAACCTGGTATAGAAATGTTGAACTAGGCCGTAGAGATGATCTCTTGAAGAAGCAGTTCTCAATCTGTGGGTCATGGCCCCTCTTAGGAGTCAACCTACCCTTTCACAGGGGTCACCTAAGAACATCGGAAAACACAGATCTTTATATTATGATTCTTAACTGTAGAAAAAAATTGCAGGGGTTGGGGATTTAGCTCAGTGGTAGAGCGCTTGCCTAGGAAGCGCAAGGCCCTGGGTTCGGTCCCCAGCTCTGAAAAAAAAGAACCAAAAAAAAAAAATTGCAGTTATAAGTAACAACAAAAATAATTTTATGGCCGGGGTTCACCACAACATGAAGAACTGTATTAAAGGGTCACAGCATTAGGAAGGTTGAGAACCACTGCCATAAAGGGACATGCTCAGTGCAAAGAGCCTACAGTGGAATCTGTAGGACCCTCATCCTCACTTAATGTGTTCTCTGTCTTCCAGAAAGTTCCTTCCCCTTTCTGGACCTCAGTTTTATAGACTGTGAGATAACAGTGCCCTCAGAATTGCTGCCAAACATGTATACGGTGAACTTTAACACTGGCACTGCCACTACACGGTCCCTACCCCTCTGGTACCATCACATGTGTATGGAGTTGCCCTCTCTACCTTCAGCGTTTTAGCTTCATCCCAGTGGTGACCATGTGGCCAGCTAGATCAAGCACTGTGTGACTCAACCACACCTGTCCACAGAGACTCTTAGAGCCAGACCCACAGCCCAGTGAGATACACAAGCCTGGGATCTTCTTAATGCTTAGAGGGGAATCTAATATCTCCCACTGGCTGGGAATCTGGGAGGATGTAGCCCCACCCCCCAAGAAGTGTGGACAGTACTTCAGGTGACAATGAGCAAGAAGCCTGAAAATAGGACCCTTATCAGAGAGTCGTGGTCCACAAATAGAGAAAACACATCCTGGCCACGTGGTGCGAGCTGTGTGGCCAGCTTCACCTGAGCCAGGCATTCGGTCCTTTTGCTTCATCCGTTTTGGGTGTTATGTATGCGTAAGATCTAAAGAGTGAATTTCTTCTAACTCCGGATGAAATGCAACCTTGCTGTCACCGACAAGAGCCACACAGAGGGGAAAGTATGTGAGGTGCTGCTCTGTGCCGCCCAGACGCATCTCAGATCTTCCCATGATGGGTAATGAGGATGGGAATGAAATGCACACTTCCCATCCACCGAGACTTTCGCCTCCAAACGCCATCAAAGTTATCACTGGGAAGGGGACTATAAATTTAACTTTTCTTATTACACATTCTACCAGCACTCTTTGGAAGGCCTTCAGATCTAGTCCGCAGAACCTGCCAATAGGAAACTGTAGATCAAAAGCCAGGCACGGAGAACCATGCTTATAATCCCAGGGCTGCGAAGGTAATGACCAGTGGATGCCTGGGGCTTCCTCAATAGCCAATCTAGCCTAACTGCTGAGCTCCGGACCATACAGAAAACCCTTCCCAAAATGCAAAGTGGGCAATTGCCGAGGTTCAACACCCAGGGCGATCGGTGCCCTCTAATATATGTGCACACTAGCACACACAATACCCTCACAATGCAGACTCAACCAAAACTACAGTCAACTCTTCTGACTACCCATCAAGTGGTAGGATCTATTTACAGGCACCAGGAGATGGGCGGGGAGTACATATCCACTTTGTCCACGCAGTTGACTGGTCTGTGTGGCCACCCCTAGATCAACCAGACTTACCCAACTCCTCGTGCTTGTGCACAGACTCCCTTGGGAATGTGGAGAAAGGAGGTGGGCTTTTGGTGGCTCCTTCCATTCTGAGATGCACAGCTTGGGACTTGGTGGTCATCATTCTCAATGCAGGAACCTGGGAAGGTTTTGTTCTGTACGGTGAAAACAAGAAACAGAAACAAGGTATCTATCTATGTGAAGTTTGCGGGAATCCCAGGTTCCTATTGCTAAGCAAGCCCAGATACACAATAGCTTTCAAACTGCACATTATCCACCATCGACTTAGAATAAATGCTGATAAACGAGAAAGCATAAAATCACTTAGAAGCCGAAGTTACCCCTCCCCAGACATGATTTCAGCCAATGTGCTCATGCACACATCACTTAGAGGTGGAAATACCTTCTGATAAATGCACCATCTGATAATTTAGCTACTGTTTAAGTATCATAGAGGTTGACTGGTTTAAACGTTCAGGGTCTCACCCGCTACCCCACATGGACTATTCAATGTGGCCTACTGCTGCTAGGCTACAAAAATATACAGTACATAGCTGTCCTGACTACAGTAATTTATTGTAACAGAATGATAAGTGTGTGTGTGTGTGTGTGTGTGTGTGTGTGTGTGTGTGTGTGTGTGTGTGTAAATATACAGAAGACAGTTCTAAAATAACATGCTAGTGATAGAGACTTTTCGGTTCTCTGGCAACCCCATGGGATGATGGTCTGTGCCATTGACTGCTCCTTACACATTGCATCCTGCTCTTTCTCTCCGCAAGGTGACATAAAAACCCAGACATCTCTGATATGTGGTTTCCATCTACTTTTACTGGTTTTTTTTTATGCAGCTGCGAATATTTTTCACATTTTTGTTTGGGTCCTTATTCTCTTTTTCATGATTGATTGCTAAGGGTTTTTCCTAATATCACAATGATAAGAGCCATGCTGCTCACGACATACTTTAATGTAACCTTTGCACTTTAACTTGGTGATGTGGGAGTTTTGAAATATGAGATGTATTTTTTAAGACTTATTTTGTGTTTGTTTGAGAGTTTGCATACATGCCTCTGCCCTGCCTTTATGCAGTGTCCTCAAAGGACAGAAGAGGGCATCAGATGCCTTGTAACTGGAATCACAGAGTGTTTTGAACCGTTATGTGGGTGTTAGGAGCTGAACCTAGGTCCCCAGGTCCTCTGCAAGAGAAGCCAGTTCTCTTAACTGCTAAGCTAGCTCTCCAGCCCCAATATATTTTTATTTATATTTTTGGCTTTTCATAGTTGGTCCCATGGTTTTAAAAAATGATTTCCTGAATTTAAAAAATATTTACTTATACTTTCTTACTTTTATGATTTATTTGTTTATATTTAAATCTCTAATTTATATGACATATATGTATGTGCATGTGTAGATGTATATGATGAATATGTATATGTGTATACATATGGTATATATATGTATGTGTATGTGTAGATGTGTGTTGTGTGTGCATGTGTGTATGTATATATGTGTATATGTATATGTATATATGTTTGTATGTATATGTGTATGTTTGTATGCATGTATATGTAAACACATATGAGGAATAATGCCAGAATCATACACATAATTAAGTTCTATGTCTAAGCAACACATACAGCCTAGGCTTCACAGTTTGTGCAGGGTAGGAAGCAAGTAGGGCCTTGACTTTAACTCTTCAAGTATCCAAAATCAGCATCACTGTAGCAAATAGATGTTACCTGCATACATATGTTGCATCTCACCCACAGCCGACCATTTAGATAGATCATCCATTCCAGCCACCAAGCGAGCCTCTCAGCACTACTGTCTCAGGACTTCACCTTATCAAAATTCTAATCCAGCAGGATATTTCCTCTCTAACCTTTTTTTCCCCAAATTTTATGTTCTCTCTTTAAGCATTTATTGCAGAAGTATTTTGGAATCGTTTTGCTAAGCTCCTTCCAAATTCTTCTGGTATTTCCTATGGAGCGGCAATAAACGGATAAATTGAATTGTAGGCCATTGACATCTTCTCGATGCCTCCAGAATGTGTCTTTCCATTTGCTCAAGTCTTCTTTAATGCCTCTGAGTAAAGTTTTATCATATAGGTCCTTTATGTCCCTTATTAAAATTATTTCTGCATAATATATAGAGCTACTATTGTATTCTGTTTTATAGTGAATCCGTGCTGGTGTACAGCAAGCCATTGACATACACCACTGTCTACAGGCCTCATAATGCAAGAGAGCCATGGAGGTGGGCGAGCTGGGTCAGACGAGCCCAAAGCAGAGAGGAAAAAGATGGGGTAGAGAAGAGGAAGCAGAGGAGAGAGGAGATGAGGACGAGGACATCACTTCCCCTGTCTTCTCCTGCTGTACCCCCACTGAAAACCCAGTAGAAACTGATGAATGAGAGGCAGCAGAGTTACTGAAAGCCTCAGACATATAAGTAAGGGAAGCCATAGGACAGAGCTGGGACAGACCCAAGGTTCAACTCGTGTTGTCTCCATAAAGACTCCTGGTGCCTCTAAAGATTATGCCTGCTCTCAAAGCCAGCGCTGTTTCCACAGGATAGCTACCCGAATGCTCAAAGGTGCATAATGGGATGGCTGAAGCAAGCTTGTCCCTTCCAAGGGTGTGTTAATATGATTATTTGGTTGAAACAGAAATGTAGTTATTGACTGTGTAAATATGCGTGTCGCTTTAAGAGTCTCCCAAAGACTGGAGACCTCAGAGGTCTTATTCTGGAGAAGCCCAGTGAATGTGACTTCCCTCCTTTCCTTCTTAGAGTCACAGGGTCACATTCCTCAGAGGATAAAGGCTGGGGAGGGGGATTCTCAGCAGAACCATCTCCTTACTACACTCACCCTAGGCTGCCAGGCAAAGGACAAGAACCCCCAGCAGGATCAATACTGTTTTCAAAGTCTTTCTGACACCACTGCAAACTGATAAAACTTCTAGGATGCAACTCCAATACTAGAGGACACAGTTAGCTATATCTTGTTGAGGAAGACCCCCCCCCGCCTACCCCACTGACAAAGCCTTCAGAAAGGCTTCGTGGGAATTTCAAAGTCGTCTCAACTCCCCTCAGAAGTAAAAACTCAAAGAATATGTGTGGTGACGGATAACTCAGTTTTATAGTCAGTGAAATGATTCAAAGATGATGCATAAATGACTGACGATTAAAAGATGCTTGTATCACTCATCATCAGGGAAGCCATGAGATATCACCACACACCCATTGGAGAAGCACCATGATGATTAAAAAGTAATTTTTTTTAAAGGCGGCAGAATTGGTAAAATACTTGCCACACAGGCCGAAGGATCTGAGTTCAATCTCCAAAACCTAAATTTTTAAAAATTCTGGGTGCTGGGGCTAGTGAGTAAGTTTAATGTTTAAGGGTCTTTGCTGCTTTTGAGAGAACCTAGATTCAGCTCCCACCTGTTAGTGCACGGCCATCTGTATCACAGGTCTAACGCCCTCTTCTGGCCTTTCTGGGCACTGCACACATGCATTGCACAAACACACGGGCAGGTAAAAATACCTATATCCATAAAATAAAATGAAAATGAATAAATCTTTTTTTTAGTCTAGGTGTGGTGGCATATGCAATCTCAGTACTGTGAAAACAGAGAAAGACAAATTTCGGGGGCTCAGCTAAGCCAGTGCGTTCTAGAACGGTGAGAGACCAACCGTGTCATCAACAGTAACCTCAGAAACAATAAGACTGGCATCTGGCCTCCACTAACACGCATACACATGTGTGCGTGCACATACACACACAAGAATAAGTAAATAAATATTTAAACCCACGGGGAAATAGAAATAACAAGTGGTTATGACAAGAATTTCTCGTCATCGTCAGTGGGGTTGTAACAAGAACACCACTGTTACCTTATAGGCGTTTCCGATAGGCTCCTCCCAGGGACCTAGCAACAGCTTACATCATCGCCTGTCACCATACCTGCCACTGCTAGGTGCAAGTAGCCTGACGTATAAAAGAACTGCTTGGCACCCCAATTCTCTCTCTTTTCCTCTCTCTCTTCCCATGTGTTCCCAGCCAGTCCCCTACCCTTATGTCCTTTCTGTCCTTCTCTGCCCTTATGACACTGTTCCCAGCCAGTCCCCCATCCTTATGTCCTTTCTGTCCTTCTCTGCCCTCATGACTCTGTTCCCATCTGTCTGCCTCTACCCCTTCTCCAGATCCTCACTCCCCTTCCTTCCCCCAAATAAATCTCCTTTCTATTAGGTCTGTTGTGTGGCATGACTTCTCAGGGGACACCTTGGTGAGGGTCTGACTGGCATCCCCACCACCACTGCCACATTACGTTTCATAACAACCACTGCTATAGGACACACTGTGGAAGTTCTCTCGAAAGACTGAAGCTGTCATAAAAGCAAGCACTCCTCCCTCTGGGTACAAGATCTCAGAGAGATATTTCTACTGTCTTGTTCACAACAGCCAAGTAGTAGGAGCAACCTGAGTGTCTATCCATGCATGGATGGGTAGAGAGAAGATCATGTTTAATACAGAGAAGATCGTGTGTATGACAATAGAATATTACCGACCGTCAGAAAGGGAGATGTCGTCAGATGACACAAAGGGTATGTGCCTCGGGGACGGTGTGTTCAATATAGTACACCAGTGACAAAAAAATGAGAAATGTCACACAATTTGCTCATGCGAGGCATGCAAACCAGGTGAGGTCACGGGAATGGAAAATTGGAGAATTCTGTTGACCACCAGAATGTATCAAGAATTGTTTAATAGGCACAGAGTTTCTGTCAAGTCAGATGGAAAATTTTAGGGCACACAGTTCACTGTGACTGTTTATAAATTAAGAGGGTAATTTTGCACCGTGAGCTTTTACTAAAGTGAAGGAGAGTAGGAGGGGGAGGGGGGAGAGGGAGGGGAGGGGAAGGGGAGGGAAGAGATACAGAGGAAGAAATGGAATGAGGAAGAGAAGATGGAGAAGGGAAAGGATATGGCATGGTGACACTTGCAGGGAAGATGCACACACAACCCCCTGACAGGTCCACTCTTGGGGTCTGCACCTCTCCTCACAGACCCCTATTGCTGTATCTTCCTCCCTCCCCACTTAGTCAATCACACTGCTGATGGTCAGCCTGTGTTTGCTTATGTTTCTATCTGCCACACAGTCTAACTCTGTACCTGGCACACGTCCACTACTCCGTCAGTGTTCCTCAAAATAAGTATATTAACTAATTAATTGATTTTTTTTAAAATGGAGGAGCTTTGGGAATGGGCCTCAGTTTCTCCATGTATAAAGAGTCTTCAGCACCTGCCTTTATAAAAGTCCGTGTGCTGGAGAAATCCCCTCAGGTCCCCTTTGACGGTGGGAAGTGAGAATGTGGGGGATATCCTTCCTCCCACACACCAGCTTGTATCTGCTTCCAACCTGATGAGTCACCTGGGACCAGACACTGTCTCTCTTGGACAGAGCATGTCAAGTAGCTGCTGGGAGCAGCAGGCACATAAATCTCTATGTCCCCCACTGTTACCTAGGGAACACTAAGGCACAGTCAAGGGGGGGGGGGTTCTTCAGACACAGAGGGTTCTGGCCAGTGTCTCAGCTCTGTCCCATGATGGCCGGACAGCCGCTTCCTCTTTCTATGTCAGTCAGAGTTCTGTTCCTGTGGAAGGCTTTTAAAAGGAGATCCCAGCCAAGAGGCCCTGAAAAGTGCCAAGGTCTCCATTCCAAAACCAGAAGGACTCGAAGCAATCACTTAGCAAAATGATAGCCCTCGGCCACAGGGCTGTGGGGGTCAGTCTGCTTTTGCCTGGCCATTTTCTGTCAGGATTATAGAGTCAGGTACTTTCTCTTCCACTTTTCATGGGTGTGAAAAGCAAGTGGGACATTTGTAAGCTGCTTGGCCGGAGTCCTGACATAGAACAAGTAGTTAACAGACATAGCTGTAAATGTAATTATTCGAGTTGTCCACAGACACACTAATACCAGTAAGCACACACTAACCTCACCCTACTCTCACAAGTGTTATCTCACTTTACAGATGAGGAAAGCAGGCTCAGAGAGGTTAAGCAATTTGCTCCAAGGCCTTCAGCTAAGAAGCAGCTCTGGTAATAATAGCCAGCTAGCTGTTTTAAGTTTAGTCTGACCATTCCTAAGGGAAGGGGTTGGGGAAACAGCTGGAGTCTCCAAGGTGCTCAGCTCCACTCAGCTCCACTCACCGGAACGGGCCCCTTCTTATGTAACACCTCCAGAGCTTGTTTCAAATGTGTCTTTTCTAGTCTCCAAGTCTTCATTAATAGAGTCTTGGGCACTGGTGAGCTCTGGGTGAGACATGTATTCA